>NW_006399980.1:1833096-1843454 GCF_000299155.1 Elephantulus edwardii | reverse complement strand
GAGGAGAGACCGGTCTTTGGAGAGGGACATCATGCTTGGGAGGGTGGAGGGACAGCGCAGGAGGGGAAGACCCTCTATGAGGTGGATTGATTTAGTGACTGGGGTAATCGGGATGGATGTGTCAGAGGCAATGTGATTGGCCCAGGATAGAGCAGGGTTTAGGGCTGTTGTACATAGGGTCGCTATGAGTTGCAAACGACTTGACGGCACATAACAATAACAACAACAACAACATTATTGTCTCAGCTCCATCTCATAGTAACCCTATGGGCAACAGAAAGAAAACTGTCTCTGGCCTTGTTCCATATCCCATTGATGTAATCATTGGGTCAGTCCATCTCTTTGAGAGTCTTCCTCTTTTTTTGCTGACCCACTGCTTTTCCAAGCATGATGTCCTTCTAATGGACAAGCCCTTCTTTATAACATGCCCAGGGTATATGAGATGAAGTCTCAATATCTTTATTTCTATAAGCACTCTGGCTACAAATATGTCTGGCAAAACCTTGTTGTGGGGTGTTGATAGTCTAATAAAATTCTCCTGCTGATCATGAGCAGTGTAATGTAGTTTTGTATGATCCAAACTATAGTTACGAAGAAAGCCTCACATTTATGACCAAAAATGTGTCTAAATTAAATGTCATAAAATAATGGGAAAATAGAGTATAAAATACACTAGATTAAGAAGATCCTCAACACGAAGGATTGATACGGTGACTGTAACAATTGGCTCGAGCGTGTCTTGGATTGTGAGTATGGAGTAGGATGGGGCAAGGGTTAGATCTGCTGTTCATAGAATTGCTATGTGTCATAGAGAGAGCTCTGTTGGCCTAGTGGGTAGAGAGCTATGCTACCAAGCCAAAGGTAGGTGATTTTAATCTACAGCCCTCTGGCCTGGTATTAGTTGTTTTTGGTCAAACACTCTTCTAAGTAGTAAAGCAGTTTTTTGCTGTTACAGAAGTAACTTGTGGTTGCTGTGATGCTCAATATTGTGACACTGATGTGTCAAATGCGATAATGGCTACCCCTGGTGGACAGTGTTTGGTGGAGCTCCCATATTAAAGCAGACTTGGAAGCAGGTAAGGCATCCACTTCTGAAATAGCTTTCCTCTGGAAACTCTATGAACTTAGAGAAACAATGAAAGTTACATGTGTTCAGGTCTTTAGTTCATAGGGTTGCTATGAGTCATCTACAACTCAATGCCACTTAACAACAAAAATAGTAAAAAACCATTGGATGCATCTTAGCTCCATCATTCACAAGACTTAAGACCAATTTATATGCCATCAACCTCAGTTTTCTCATGTATAAAAATGGAAATCATTGTTTTTGTCTTTCCTCATTTCAATCATTTTCATTAAATTAAACTGGGTTAATGTTTAATAAAGTAGTGAGACAAAGCTGTATACATGTTGGTGTTAATAAACATCAACATTTATTTAGTGCCAGAGAATACAAGAATCAAAAAACTCAGAGATAAACTAGGATAGTGTAGGATTCCCAAAGCAAAAAGGAGCAGATTTTGCAAGAAGGAGCAATATATACCAATGCCATGGGAACCAATGAAGTCAAGACAATAATTCTAGAGAAATAGATTTAGCAACAGTGAAGTCCCTTGTATCCTTTCTTCAGTATATGCTAAATACAAACTTACTGACTGAATTTGTTGATTACAAATCTGAATTTCAAATTATAACTTCTAGCACAAGAAGAAAATTACAATGAGAGTGGGCCCTACATCTTGTGGTGATTAGACATTCTAATGTTAATGATTATTGCAACTCCTATCACATGAGTGTAATTCCTATCACGTTACCAATGTGCATGATATCAAAACTGGCTCTTCTACCGGTTTTCCTAGGCATCTCCAAACCAAACTGATTGGCAGTGATAAGGAAGCCTTGTCCATTAAGCAGTCCACTTCTCAGTATTAATCAGTACCATTCATCAGTCACAACATCATGTGATGGACTTGCTGTGGACATTCAAGTTTGTTTAACGGAGGAAACAAACTTCAGAAAATGTTGCTTGTTGAAGACATTAAAGAGGTAACTATATGTTATGGAAAAACACTATTCAGACTTTATAAGCCACAGGACAACTTCTTGTGGTAATTGAAAACCCAAGCAATGCCTTTGTATGCACCACAACTCAAAGACATTGATTCTTCTTCTTCTTTTTTTAAAAAAATTATTATTAATTTCAGTGAAAATTTACAGAGACTTTGGATTCTTCTATTAACCTTAGTCCTTGCCCAACTCTCTGATGCATATCAAGTAATTGCAAAGACAGTGGGCTGGATCAGAAGCACCTAATTCTTTGCCTTTTAATTGGAACTGATCCATAGCTGATGCTCCACTGGATTTTCAGAAAATATAAATAAATACGAGGTTGTTATTGTTGTTGGGTATGGTCAGATTGAGTACAACTCAAAGAGATCCTATGAGTAACAGGTCTGAACCCTGTCTTATCCTGTGCCTTCCTCATCATCCTGACATGCTTGAGTCCACTGTTGTAGTCATTGGGTCAATCCATCTAGTTGTGGGTCTTCCTATCTTTATCCTACCCTCTGCTTTTCTAAGCAGGAGATCCAAGGAATAGCCTCTCCTAACAATAAGCTCAAAGTGTGTGAGATAAAACTTTGTTATCTTTGCCACTAAGGAGCATACTGGCTGCATTTTTTCTCCAAGTCACTCTTTGTATTTTTGGCAGTCCGTTCGATATTGAGTACCCTTCTCCAACACCAAACATCAAAGACATCAATTCTCTTCCTGATATCCTTGTTCCTTGTCAAAATGATTCCTTCGTTGCAAATGGTTTGATAATACCATGGCCTAAATTAGAAGCAAATTACCTTTTAAACTGACATAATTACTCCTCAGTAAACTAGGCTTCTGGTGGCCTAGTGGCAAGAAGTTGCGCTTCAATCCCAAAAGCACAGGTTTCAAGGTCACCAGCTGCTCTGTGGGAAAAGGATGGGCAATCTACTTCCATATTATTAACTGCCTCTGAAAACCCGCTGGAGGGTCAGCTGTGGATCTGCTCTGCACACCACAACAAACAACAACTCCTCAGTAATGTGGAGAGGTCTCTGACAGCAGACTTGCCCAATGCAATGTGTATACTGAACGCTCATTCCTAGAATCAAGGATATTAAATGTGAATGCAAGTAAAATGAAATAATTGAAAATTTCAATCTTTTTTCCATCCATCATGATGTTACCTATTGGTAGCATAGTGAGAATTTTTGTTTTGTTGATATCGAAATATAATCCAGATTGAGGGTATAATCTTTGATCTTCTGCAGCAAGAGCTTCAAGTCCTTCTCATACACAGCAAGTTAAGGTTGTGTCATTTGTCTAATACAAATTGTTGATATGTCTTCTTTCCATCCTGATGTTACATTTTCTTCATAATTTCCTGAAGTATTTGTTCAGGATACAGATTAAATAGGTATGGATAAAGGATTCAATTCTCATACATACTTTTCTTTATTTTAAACCATGTAGTGTTCCTTTGCTATATTCGGACAACTTCATGGTCTAGGTATAAATTTTGTATGAGGACAATTAAGTGTTCTGGGATCCTCATTCTTCTTAATGTTAGTCATAGTTTGCTATGATACACACAGTCCAATGATTTTGCATAGTCATTAAAGCACAAATAGACATTCTTCTGATATTCTCTGCTTTCAATCAGGATTCATCTGACATCTGCAATGATATCCCTGGTGCCACGGTCTCTTCTAAACCCCGCTTTAACTTCTGACAGTTCCCTTTCAATGTATTTTTCTATCCATTCTTGGTTGATCTCCAGCAACAGTGCTCAGGCTGTTCGTTCATAGGGTCGCTATGAGTCATATAGGACTAGACAGCACTAAACAACAATAACAATGACAACAACAAAGAGAGAGCTATGTTGGCCTAGTGGAAAGGAAGTTATGCTACCAAGCCGAAGGTGAGCTATTTTCATCTGCGACCCTCGGCCAGGTTAAAATTGTTTTCCTGTCAAACATTCTTCTAGGTGGTATAGCACTGATCTGTGCTTTGCTGTACAGAGGTAACTCGTGGTTGCTGTGATGCTGAAGACTGTGACAGTGATGTGCCAATCATGGTAATGGGTATCCATGAGTGGACAGTGTTGGCTGGAGCTTCCCGACTAAAACAAGCCTGGAAGCAGGAGCAGCATCCACTTCTGAAATGGCTTGCCTCCGGAAACTCTGTGTACTAACAGTGCTTAGTTCGTTCATTCATAGGATTGCTAGCAGTCGTCTACGACTCGATGACACTAAACAACAACAATGATATTAATGATACTATTTGATAATTTCCACATTCTCTTGGATCTTCTTTCTTGGGAATCAGAACAAGTATGGATATCTTTCAATTAGTTGGCCAGGCAGCTTTCCTCCAACGTTTCTGACATAGACTGGTGAGTACGTCAGAGGGCTTCTTCTATTAGATTACATATATTACTTGGTATCCCATAGATTCTTGGAGCCTTAATTTTTTTACCAATACCTTCAGTGCATCAGCTTCAACTTATTGCTTCATTTCCATTGGCTCTTGATTATACGGTACTTCCCGAAATATTTTATTGTTGATCAATTCTTTTTGATACAGTGACTCTATGTATTCTCTCTGTCTTCATTTGATGTTTGGCATTGCATTCATAGTTAACAAGACAATTTCAAGTTCTATCCTCAATTACAAAGTTGTGAGTTACAGAAAATTACCCATTTGCACACAAGAAAGACTTGTTACTATGGCTGTCATTAAAATGTACGCACCAACAGCTAAAGCCAATGAGGAGGAAATTCAGAATTTTTACCAAATTTTGTAGTCAGAAATTGGCCAAATCAAGATTTGGTATTGATTATTGGTGACTGGGGTGCAAAAGTTGAAAACGGTGACTAAGCAACAGTAGCCGGAAATTACAGACATGGTGAAAAAAGTGAGACCAGAAATAGAACGATTGAATTTTGTAGGTTCAATTATATATTCATCACATATATCTTTTTTAAAAAAAAAAAACACAAATGGCAACTTCACATTTGGACCTCATCTACTGGACTGTACAGGAATCAGAATGATTAAATTTATGGAAAGAATCATTGATGAAGCTTCATATAGTAGCCAAAACAAGGCCAGGTGTTCACTATGGAACAGACCAGCAATTTCATGTGCAAGTCAGTTCAAATTGAGGCTGAAGAGAATGAACACTAGTCCTAAAGAATCAAAATATGATCTTAAGTTAATCCCATGTGAATTTTTAAAATCATGTTAAGAATAAATTTGAGGAACTGAATATCAATGATTGAAGACCAGCTGAGTTGTGGGATGACATATAGGATATCACCCATGAACAGAGTGAAAGGTCACTACAAAAGACAGAGGAGAAAGAGAAAACAACCAAAACAGAAATCTTAAGTTGTTGCTTGTTTTTGTTATGTGCCGTCGAGTCGCCTGCGACTCATAATGACCCTATGTACAAGAGCCCTAAACCCTGCTCTTTCCTGTGCCAACCTCACTGTCTCTGACATACCCACCCAGATTATCCCAGCCGTTGAATAGAAGCCACCTCATAGAAGGGTCTTCCTCTCCTGTGCTGTCCCTCCACCCTCTCAAACATGATGTCCTTCTCCAAGGACTGGTCCCCCCCCTTACAGCATGTCCAAAGTATGTCAGACGAAGCTTCAGAATCCTTGCCTCCAAGGAGTAGCCTGGCTTCACTCTCTAGGACGAACCTGTTTGTTTTCTTAGCTGTTCTTTGCACCACAGCTCAAAGGCATCAATTCTCCTTCTATCCTCCCTAGTCATTGTCCAACTCTCTGATGCATAACAACTGATTGCAAAGACTATGGCCTATATCAGATGCACCTCAGTCTCCAGAGTGACACCATTGCCCTGAAGTACTTTGGAGAGGTCCCTAACAGCAGACTTTCCCATCGCAATATGTCTTTTCATTTCCTGGCAGCTGTTGCCAAGAGTGTTGACTATGGAGCCAAGCAACTTAAAGCTGTTAACAATCTCAATCTCCTCACCATCTGTCCTACTGCTGCCAATTGGCCCAGTGGCGAGAATCTTTGTTTTCTTGATATTGAGCCTCAATCCACATTCAAGGCTGCAGTCCTTGACCTTCTGTAGCAAGTGCTTCAGGTCGTCCTCAGTTTCAGCAAAAAGGGTTGTGTCATCTGCAGAATGCAGATTGTTGATGAACCTTCCTCCAATCCTGATGCCACACTTCTCCTCATACAGCCTAGCTTCCCGGATAATCTGTTCTGAATATAGGTTGAAAAGGTATGGAGATAGAACACATCTCTGGCACACAGCCTGCCAATTTTGAACCATGCAGTGTTTCCTTGCTCTGTTCTGACAACTGCATCCTGGTCTAAGTATAGTTTTCTCGTTAGCACGAACAGGTATATTGGGATTCCCATTCTTCTCAGAGTCATCCACAGTTTGTTATGATCCACACAGTCAACCACCTTTGTGTAATCAATTAAAGACAGATATATATTCCTCTGGTACTCTTTGCTTTCAGTCAAGGTCCATCTAACATTAGCTACAATATCCCTAGCACCACAATCCTGTCTAAACCCAACCTGCACTTCTGGTAGTTCTCTGTTGATGCGCTGTTCTAGAGCTGAAAAGATTTAAAAAGGCAGTGCAGGAAGACCAAGTAAAATATTTCAATGAAGAATGCAAGAAATTTAAGTCAGAAAATCAAAAGGGCTGAACTTGCTCAGCATTTCTTAAGCTCAAGGAACTGAAGAACAAATTCAATCTTCGAGTTGCTATGGTTAAAGATGCTTTGGACAGAATATCAAATGACCCAGAAAGTGTTAAAAGAAGACGGAAAGAGCATACAGAGTCACTGTACTGAAAGGAATTGGCAGAAACAGAAGAATTTCATGAAACAACATATGAGCCTATGGTGATGAAGGAAGAAGTTCAAACTGCTTTGAAGGAACTGCAAACAATAAGCCCCCAGGAATTTATGGTATAACAACTGATATATTTCAACCAACAGATGCTGCCCTAGAAGTGCTCACCAAGTTGTGTCAAGGAATCTGGAGGAAAACAACTTGGCTGACTGACTGGAAGAGATCTATATCTGTTCCCATTCCAATGAAAGATGACCCAACAGAGTGTGGATATTATCCAACAAATCATTAATATCACATTCAAGCAAGATTCTCCTGATGATTATCTGAAATGACTGGAATAGCACATCAACAGAGAACTTCCAGAAGTGCAGAAATAATAAAAGACTCTGAAAATTGCACCAGAGTGTTGAGAAGCCAAAACAAAGGGAAGAGATGCTGAAGTCAAAGAACTGAACAGATGGTGACAGCTTAACACAAAGCAAAGTATTATAACCGAATGTGTAAAGATCTGGCATTGGAAAATAAAAAGGAAAGAACTTACTCGACCTTTCTTAAGTTGAAAGAATTGAAAAACAATGTAAGCCTTCATTTGCAATACTGAGATATTTTTCCCTTGCAGCAGTTGTTGGATTCCAATCCTCATTTTTGGGTGGGCAGCACAATTCCTTATTCAGCAGGTCACTAGAAGTCCCTGAGTAGAACTATGTTGCTTTTTCTGTTCTTGTTAGGTACCATTGAGTTGACGATGAATCATAGCAATCAGGTAAACAGTGGATCTGACCCTTGTCATTTATCTTGTGCCATCCACATAATATCTGACTTTTTGAACCCACTGTTACTGTCACTATGTCAATCCTACTTGTTGAGAGTCTTCTACTCTTTTTGCTTACTTTCCATTTTTTCAAGCATAACATCCCTCTCCAAGAATTAGTTCCTCTTCTCAACAAGCCTGACATACATTGTTGTTGTTGTTATGTGCCATCGAGTCGTTTGTGACTCATAGCAACCCTATGTACAACAGCCCTAAACCCTGCTCTATCCTGTGCCAATCGCACTGCCTCTGACACACCCATCCCGATTACCCCAGTCACTGAATCAGTCCATCTCATAGAAGGTCTTCACCTCTTGCGCTGTCCCTCCACCCTCCCAAGCATGATGTCCCTCCCCAAGGACCTGTCCCTCCTTGAAACATGCCCAAAGTATGTCAGATACAAAGTATGCCCAGAATCCTTGCCTCCAAGGAATAGCTTGGTTTAAGCCTCTCCAGGATGAATCTGTTTGTTTTCTTGGCAATTCATGGTACATTCAATACTCTTCTCCAGCACCACACAGCTCAAAGGCATCAATTCTCCTTCTGTCCTCCCTCGTCATTGTCCAACTCTCTGATGCATAACAAGTGATTGCAAAGACCATGGCCTTTATCAGGCGCACCTTAGTCTCCAGAGAAACACCGTTGCTCCTGAGTACTTTATAGAGGTACCTAACAGCAGGCTTTCCCATCGCAATACATTTTTTGATTTCCTGACTGCTGGTGCCAAGAGTGTTGACCATGGAGCCGAGCAAACTGAAGCTGTAAACAATCTCAATCTCTTCACCATCCATACTGATGCTACCAATTGGTCCAGTGGTGAGAATTTTTGTCTTCTTGACATTGAGCCTCAGTCCATACTGAAGGCTGCAGTCCTTGACTCTCTGACATACATTAGCTGATGATTAACTGTACTTTCCTCTATGGAGCACTCTGATTGCACTTTCTACAAAACAAATACTTGTTTTTATGGAAGTTCATGGGACATTCAGTACTCTAATCCAACACCACAACTCAAAGGTATCAATTGTTCTGCTGTCCTTATTTGTTGTCCCACTTTCACATGCAAACCAAAAGTTGAAAAGACCATGGCTTAAATCAGGTGCACTTTTAAACTGACATCACTGCTCATTGATATCAGATTTTCTCCCAGTGCAACACATCTTTCGATTTCTTGACTGTTAGTACCAGTGGTGTTGATTGTAGATCCAAACAAGATTAAATCATTGACAGTTTTAATCCTTTCTTCATCTTTCATGATGTTGCCTATTTGCCCAATGGTAGGTGGGCATTTTGTCTTCTTGATGTTGAGATGTAATCCATATTGAAGACTATCTTTGATCTGATGCATCAAGTGCTTCAAGTCCTCTTTGTTTTCAACAAGCAAAGTTGTGCCACATGTATAATTGCAGGTTGTTGAAGAGTCTTCTTTCTATCCTGATGCCACATACTTCACCATAAAGTTCAGTTTCTGATTTGCTCAGCCTACATGTTTAATAAGTATGGAAAATGAGTACCCCCTGATTCACCCTTTTCTTTAATTTGAACCACAGAATGTTCCTTTGTTCTTTTCCAATAACAGTTTATTGGTCTAGGTATAGGTTTCACATAAGCACAATTAAGTGTTCTGGGATTCCCATTCTTCTCAATGTTAGCCATAACTTGTCATGATACACATAATCAAATGCCTTTGCATTGTCAGTAAAACACAAATAGATATCCTTCCATCTTTTTTGTGTATTGGAAATATTTTATAATTATAGCCTTTTTGATTTACTATCTCATTCTAGAGCAGGCTGCTTGTTACGTTGTTAGGGTATAAGTAGAATTGAATGTATCTTGAATTCCCTTTTTAGTAGAAAGTATGACCTATGTGACCACCCTTAGTTGTTTATCTTGGAGATGTGGTTTATAGCCCTTAAATCTTATTTTGTTGTTGTTGTTGTTATCGTTGTTGGAATCAAAAAATTGCTGGCCTTCTAGTGGATTTTCAGAGGCAGTAAATAGCGTGAGAGGAGATTGCCCATCTTTTTCTTGCTTAAGAACTTGTGGATTTGAATCATGTACCTTTGCATTGGCAGTACAATTCTTCACCAATAAGCTATGAAAACTCCCTAAATAGTATATAGATGAATGTTTTCTGAAGATGTGATCCCTTTAGGATCTGGGTACTTTATCTAACATGCTCCATAAACCAAACAGACAACCAAGAGCTTCAGCCCTGAGGTGCCTGGCCCAACATTCACAAATCTCTACCACCACGTACATAGGCCTATACCACCCACAAGCAAATGAATGACTTCTCTGTGGTTGTGTGGGTTTTTTTCATTATTAATATTATATTTTCTATTGAATAACAGAACTAAAAATAGAGACAGCAAGGAGAAGGACTAGTTGATTTGAGAAATAATGGATTGGTATGGTTGTTGTTGTTGTTATGTGCCGTTGAGTCGTTTCCAACTCATAGGGACCCTATGCACAACAGCCCTAAACCCTGCTCTATCCTGCGCCAAAAGCACTGCCTCTGACACACCCATCCCGATTACCCCAGTCACTGAATCGATCCATCTCATAGAAGGTCTTCCCCTCCTGCGCTGTCCCTCCACCCTCACAAGCATGATGTCCCTCTCCAAGGACCCGTCCCTCCTGGCAACATGTCCAAA
>NW_006399980.1:1825369-1828836 GCF_000299155.1 Elephantulus edwardii | reverse complement strand
CTATACTTGGGCCAAGAGGCAGTCGTCAGAACAGAGCAAGAAAACACTGCATGGTTCAAAATTGGGAAGGGCATACGCCAGGAATGTGTCCTGTCACCATACCTTTTCACCTTTTATGCAGAACAGATTATCCGGGAGGTTGGGCTCTATGAGGACAAATGTGGGGTCAAGATTGGTGGAAGATCTATCAACAATCTGAATTATACAGATGAAACAACCCTGCTTACTGAAACTGAGGAGGACCTGAAACGCTTGCTGCAGAGAGTCAAGGACTGCAGCCTCCAATATGGATTGAGGCTCAATGTCAAGAAGACAAAGATTCTCACTACTGGGCCAATTGGCAGCATCAGGATGAATGGTTAACAGATTGAGATTGTTCATAGCTTCAGTTTGCTTGGCTCCACAGTCAACACTCTAGGCACCAGCAGCCAGGAAATTAGAAGACGTATTGCAATTGGAAAGCCTGTTGTTATGGACCTCTCCAAAGTACTGAAGAGCAATGGTGTCTCTCTGGAGACTAAGCTGCATCTGATACAGGCCATGGTCTTTGCTATCACTTGTTATGCATCAGAAAGTTGGACAATAACTAAGGAGGATAAAAGGAGAATTGATGTTTTTGAGCTGTGGTGCTGGAGAAGACTATTGGGGGTGCCATGGACTGCTAGGAAAACAAACAGATTCATCCTGGAAAGGGCCAAACCAGGCTGCTCCTTGGAGGCAAGGATTCTAAAGCTCCGTCTAACATACTTTGGACATGTTGCAAGGAGGGCCAGGCCCTTGGAGAGGGACATCATGCTTGGTAGGGTGGAGGGACAACGCAGAAGGGGAAGGCCCCCTATGAGGTGGATTGATTCAGTGACTGGGGTAATCAGGATGGTTGTGTAGGAGACGGTGCGATTGCCACAGGACAGAGCAGAGTTTAGGGATGTTGCACATAGGGTCGCTATGAGTCACAAGCAACTCGATGGCACATAGCAACAACAACAACAACAGAGCCCAAAGAGTTCTTTCCCATATCATCACCTTGAGAACCTAGTGGGTCTACTAGCTAAGACATACAATACTCTTCTCCAACACTAGCCAAGACATACAATACTCTTCTCCAACACTACAACTCAAAGGCATACATTCTTTGTCACATTTATCCATTGTCCAACTTTCAGATGCATAGCTGTTGTTGTGTTGTTGTTGTTAGGTGACATCGAGTCGAGTACAACTCATAGAGACCCTATGAATAAATCTGAATCTAGTCCTGTCCTGTGCCATCATCACCCTTCCTGACACACAAGAGCCCGTTGCAGCAGTCACCCTGTCAAACTGAGATGCATAGTAAGTAATTGAAGAGATTCTGGATTGGGTCAAGTGCACCTTAGTCTTTAAACTGACATCATTACTCTTTAAAACTTTGGAGAGGTCCTTGACAGCACATTTTCCCAATGCCATATATTTTTTGGTTTCTTGACTGTTGGTACCAAGGTGTTGATTGTGGATCCAAGTAAGATGAAATTGTTGGCAGTTTCAATCCTTTCTCCATCTATTGTGATGTTATCTCTTGGCTCAATGGGGAGTAAGGATTTTTGTTTTCTTGGTGTTGAGATGTTGTCTACATTAAAGATTCGACCTTTGATCTTCCGTGCAAGCATTTTAGGTTCTCTTCATTTTGAACAAGCTATCTCTATAATGCAGGTTGTTTATCAGCCTGCCTGCAATCCTGATACCACATTCTTCTTAATAAAATCCAAACTCTCAAATAATTTATTCTCCATACACATTGAAAGCAGGAGAGGAATCCACTTCCTAAAACATACCTCTGGCAACTCTATGAACTTTGATAAATATCTATGGTTATAGAAAGGCTTCAGGCCTTTTGTTCATAGGGTCGCTATGGGTCGTGCTTGAATCGACAGCAATAAACAACAACACAGCAACAGATTGAAAAGGCATGGAGAAGGGATACAGCCTTGACACATGCCTTTATTGATTTTTAACCATGCAATGTGCCTTTGCTCTGTTTGTATAACAGCTTATTGGCCTAGGTCTAGGTTTCACATGAGTACAGTTATGCATTGTGGGATGCCCCTTCTTATTGTTAGCCATAATTTGTTCTGATCCATAAAATCAAATGTCTTTGCATAGACATTAAGGCACAAATAGACATCCTCTGGTATTCTCTACTTTCAGCTAATATCTGTCTGACATCATTGGGATATATCTTGTGTCACTACCTCTTCTAAAAGCAGAGCCTTAACTCTTTAAGTCCTGACATGAATCCAGGATTCATGTACATTCAGAAAATCTTTTCCAAATGACAGACACTTTAGCCTTACTGACTGACCTAGTCATAAATTCCAAAGATGACATTTAATTTTTCTGATGTCTGTGATATTAATGTTGTTTATTCTCAAGAGGCCTTTTAAAAACCATAGTCAATTATATGCCACGTGTGCCTGAAGTTTCTTGAGGTTCAGCAATATTAAATTTTTACAATCTATCTACAAAGAAATCTGACTGAGGAACCAATTTTACTAATAAGAAACTGCACTGAAATCCCAAAGACACATGGTTCAAATCCACCAGCTGTTCCATGGGATCCCTCTGAATACTCAATGGAGGGTCAGCTATGGGTCAATTCTGACTCGAACAACAACAATCTTCTATTATGAATTAATTTTGTAGTAAACTGAATAGAAAAAAAACCCAACCCCACACACAAAACCCCAAACCGCTTGACCAATTATGTAATTCCATTTAACTGGTATTGATCCATTGCTACCAAATTCTGCATTCTAGGTACTTTGCCTTTAAGTCTTCTGATGATCTTTCTGTTAGTAATCAACTTTGCTATATTTAGCTCCTTATCCAATAATAAATTAATGTGCTCTTTTTTAATTTGTTCATTCATTTGTGCACTTTTCCCCTTCCCCTCCTCCACTTCCCCTGTTAGTCTATTAATTTCCTGTATGTGGATTCTAATTACCATTCTTTTCAGAATTCCCTTCCTTTCACTCATTCTAGTGCAGTATTCATTATCTGGCCACTAATTTCCTGCTTTCCCCCTTTCATCTTGTCTTGATCCTATTATAGAATTAATGGGTTTATGCAATATTTATCCCTTTGACTGAGATATTTCACTCAGCTTAATGTCTTCCAAATTCATTCACATTGTTTACTGTTTGGTTGTTTAATTTTTTTTTCATTGTACATTGTTTTATGTGTTCACTGTTTTCCAATGTTGTGTATTATTTCATTGTGTGAATGTATCATAGTCTCTATTCATTCAATTACTGATGGGCACCTGGGCTGTTTCCATCTCTTTGTTTTTATGAATAATATTGTTTTAAACATGGATGTGCATCTATCTGTTTGTCTTGCAGCTCTGATTTATTTGGGGTATGTTCCCAATAGTGGGATAGTGGGATCAAATAGTATTTCTATTTCCAACTTTCTGGAAAAGTGCCACACTGCCC
>NW_006399980.1:1800108-1825269 GCF_000299155.1 Elephantulus edwardii | reverse complement strand
TATGTATATTTGTGATTCACAGAGTGGTCAGTGTGAACATTTCCCACGCCATCACTTCATTCATTCATCAATAAACTTCGTTTGCTTCTATTTAAAGAGACTTAATCACACGTCACATAAAACATTAAAGAAGTACTTTCAGATGCATTGAAACATCTTTAGCGTAAATACTGCAGTAACTATGAGAGTAATGTGATACACATTACAAAGTAGTGGCTCTTCATTACAAACTATTGTTGCTATTGTAAGATGCTGTCAAGCTGAGGACAACTCATAGTGACCCTGTGCACAAAAGATCTGAAATCCTGGTCTATCCTCTGCCATCCTGACAACACAACAGCTCATTGCAGCAGTCATAGTGTCAGTCCACCTGGTCGAGGGTCTTCCTTTCCTTTGCTGACCCTTCATCCTTCCCAGCATCATGTTCATCTCCAAGGAATACCCCCTCTGAGCAACATGCCCAAAGTATATGAGGCAAAGCCTCATCATTGTTTCCTCTAAAGAGCACTCTGGCTGCACCCTCTCCAAGATGTATCTGTTTATTCTCTTGGCTGTCCATGGGATGTTCCGTGCTCTTCTCCAACACCATGGCTCAAAGCGTCTCTTCTGTCATCCTTATTCACTGTTCAGCTCTCAGATGCATAGCAAATGACCAGAAATACTATGGTCTGAATCAGATGTACTTCAGCCCTTAAACTGATATCACTACTCCTCAACAATTTGGAGAGGTCCCACTGCAGATTTTCCCTGTGCAGATTTTCCCTGTCTCCTTATTTTCTTACTGCTGGTACCAAGGGTGTTAATTGTGACTCGAGGCAAGATTAAACTGTTGACAGTTTCAATCTCCTGCCTGGAATTTTAATCTAATAAGCTTTGTTTTCACAAATATGGGTTGTATGCACGTTGTATATTTATAACCTATGGACTATTTCTATTTATTTGGCTTAGTTGGAAGCAGTTGCACTGCCAACCCAGAGGCAGGCAGTTTGAATCTCTCAGTTGCTCCACAGGAGAAAGATGGACAATCTTTTCCTATGCAATTTATAGCCTCTTACTAGTCAGTGGAGAGTCAGCACAATGGTACATAACAACATATTGTTTCCCTTACGTATGGCCATTTTAAAAAGGGGAATAATAAATTTTTATAGATACTAAATTATTTTCTAGATGTTGTCAAATGTTCTGGTAAGAATATAGACAAAACTAGTCAGATTTCCAGGGTTTTTGTTTTAAGTGAAATTGAAAATTAGAATGTGTCTTTATATTAAATTCATTGTCCCTATTTATTTCTTCTCTGCATTTTGGGGTGTAAACCCTGAAAAATCCACCTCAATCTTGGGTAATTTCCATTCAAATAAAAACAGGGAAATGTTGGATAAGTGTTAGATTTAGCCTGTACCAGATAAATGCCAGATGGATACCTGAAGTTTGCTTGTTTCAAAGACAAAAATTAACAGCAGACATAGTACTTTGATTTTAAGGGTTTTGATTATTTTGTTTTTACTCATGAAACCAAATATTAACCACAAAAAGCTGGACCCAAACAACAAAATGATTTTTTTTTCTTCCAGAGGTTGCTAGAAAAGTGTAGACAAGGGAAGAATCCCCTGGAGATTAAAGACTCTAAACTCTTAATCTAAACCTCACAATACCTCATTGATATCAGTCAGCGGAGAGCCATATTTTTTAGTAGTCAGGCAAGTGTTCATCCTAGACTTGTTATCTATTGATCTTAGTTAAAGTGAGAAAGCAGAGCTCAGTCATGTGTAAGATTTATCACTGATTGATTACATATTCTTTTCCTCCATTTCTCTTTATGAATCCCGCTGTAACTAGTTTTTTGCCGTATTTCCCCCTTTCCCCCCTAAACATATTCTCTCCCTGTTGAATACATATAGAATAACTGCTCATAAGAAAAAAACACATATAACATTTCAACTTCTTTCAGTTTGATTCTTTTTAACACTTGGATGTGTAATTTGGTGGCAGAACTAGCCAATGACCCAGGCAAAACCTGTGAACACCTTTAACATAGAATTGCTTGTTCTGCAATCCCTGGGCTTAGTAAGTAGCCAAGAATAGCCACAGGTATTGGGTGTGTTGAGTAGAAAGAAAATTCTTCAGGTATGAGCTGTGGTGAACAGATTTTCTCTTTCAGGATAGGACAAAAGTGTGTTCCTAAAGTTCAGAAAGGAGGTTTCTAGGATTTTCTGACAGTGGAGATTGGAGCCTGGAATAGACTTACAGAGTTTCATTCTGTAATACTGCAGAATAAAAATTATTTTTAAAAATATTAACTGCATCCATAAAGTAAAATTTTATTTAAAGATCAGGAAATAGAGTATTCTTAAACATTCATTTTTGTTAAGCTTCTTTTTTTCTCACAATATCACTTCTTTTTAATTAATTTTAATAAACGTTTACAGAGAGTTTGGATTTCCATTCATTCATTGCCGCACTTTTCTCCCTAATAGATAATAAGTCATAGGGTGGCTACTGGCCTTCCCACTAGGCCCGGCTACTAAGAACACATGGTCCTCCACCCACTGGAATCAATGAGATTTTGTGAAATTTAGATTTAGGGTTTAGAGTTTTTAATCTCCAGGAAATATTTCCCTTGATTACACTATTCTAGCAATTTATCAATAAAATGGGCCTAGGAGAACGTGAAACATTGGACAATTCAAAGTTAAAATAGTTTTCTTTAAATAAATAAATAGTTTAAAAAAACACCAAACAACAAACCAAACAAACTTCTACAGCTGCAAGCAAGTGTGGAAAATGTGAGCATATTGTGGGCATTGTAATTCATGTTATAAAAAAATGTGTATAACTGGTTAAATAATAAACTAATTCGATATGTAAACTGTCACTCAAATTACAACAAGTAAGGATAAAATAAAAAGTCACTGGGGAAAAACCCAAACAAGTCTGTCCATGCGTACATCTAACAAGCCCCAAAACTCTTTTCCTGATTTTGCCATTACTTAAGTATTGCTTGCAGCAGCTCCGTGAAGGAAAGATGGGCGTTTTCCTCCCGTGTGGATTACAGACTTCCAAATCAAATCGAATCTGTTCTAACTGGATGGTAATGAGTTTTTTAATTTACTAAGAGATAAAAAAATTTACTAGGAATTATTTTTTAAAAATGCCTGATACAGAGGATTCTAAAGGGATAATTCAGACACATGCTTAAAACACTCCAACTCCCAGATAGTCCTTGTCTAAGAAAACAAAATGTAGTGAACAGTATTTTCACTTTCCTAAAATGTGACAAAGGGCCTTTATTACAAAACAAAACGTCAATAGATAAAAAATTTGAGGACATTTGAAGAATATCGCAATGTTGTGACGACTTAGCCAAGGCTTTTACTTATGCGCAATTGTTAGGTATCAGTAGGATACTTAATTATAAACAATGACTACAAAATTTAGAATGATTCCCATTCGTCTTTTGCAAAAGAGAGAGTTGAGTCATTGTATACGTTTTTTAATGTCTGAACAGTTTGTTTATCAGGATAAGTAATGAAGAATTTATTAGTTTATTTTCCTTAATTGTGTAAAATGCCATCTGCTGTATTATGGGAAATATTTTCACTTTCAAGTGCTTGGAATGTATTTTGTCTCTAAAATATGTTGGACAAAAAGAAATATAGTGAATTTATCATTTAATTTTTTTAATTTGTATGAAAAGTGCTTTCATTGCTTTTGACATGATGTTAATTTGAAATTAATACTTTCCTTAGAATTTTTCCAGAAAGAATAAACATGACCATTTCCCAGCAGCTGCATACTTAAAGCCTTATTTACTTTAATAACACAGCTAAGTTATTTTTTAAAACATTAGATAAAACTCAATGGGCTCTTATGTGTCAGGAAGTGTGAGAATGGTGCTGAATAAAACAGGGTTCAGATCTTTTTTCAAAGGGTCACAATGAGTCATACTCAACTCGATAGCACCTAACAACATCATCATTGAGGTGATTCAGTCTCATGCCTACACTCCACTGGGTTTCTGTTCTGCAAAATCTTTTCAATGGGGGATGATTCGTCTTTTTCTGGCAGATTTGAACTCCCAACGATTTGATCAGCATTCCAGCATAAAATGCACTATGCCACCAGAGCTCTTCATAAAACTATGTTGTAGCTGTTGTTTTTTGCCATTGGGTTGACTATAACTCATAGTGACTTCATTAATAACATAGATATGAATTATGCCCTATCCTGTGCCAGTTTCATGACATGTTTGGGCAATTGCACATTATTTTGTCAGTTCAGCTTGTTGAGGGTCTTCCTCTCTCTCTATGACCCTTCACCTTTTCCAGCATGATGTCTTTCTCCAAGGACTGGTCCATGATGACAACATGCCCAACATGCCCAAAGTATGTGAGATGAAGTTTCACCACCCATCTAATATCTATGGCAAATACTCAGAACACTGTTTATTTACTTATATTGTTAGAAAAAAATTATTTTTAATTAGTAGATAATGCACTTTAGGATAAATTATTTACACTCAAAATCACTATAGTTTTTCTTTATTCTTTTACATTCTCTGCCATCAGATGGCATAGTCCGTATATAGTTGTACTCCTAACTCAAAGTCGTGTTTCTGGTGTTTTGAATAAAGATGAGATATCTCTTCCTGAGTGATTTGCAGCTTTGGCAACTCAAGTCTGGTCAGCTGTGAGTTGGTTTCAATTCTACGGCAGTTATATTGGTTGTGTGGATGCCTCTATCTAGTGAGAATGATTTTTCAATGTTGTTGCTATGTGCCATGGGGTTAGAATTGACTCATAGCTGACTCTCCAGCAGGTTGTCAGTAAATCGCACCAGAGGAAATTGTCCATCTTTCTCTCCAAGAGCAACTGGTGGATTCAAACCACTTGCCTTTGGATTGGCAGCAGTGTTGTGGTTGTTGTTAGATGGCATTGAGTCAAGTACCACCCATAGAGAACCTTTCAACAGCTTAACCTAACTAAACCCTGCCCTATATTATGACATCCTCATCATTTCTGACACACTAGAGCCAATTGCTGAAGTCATATCAAAACATCTTGTTGGGGGAAGGTTAAAAATTTTATCATTTGAACGAGAACATAATTTTTTTGTTGTTATAAACCCTATGAAGAAGATATTACTACTATTTCTCCTTTTTATTTATATCATTTGTTCATTGCCATCAAATAATTCCCAACTCCTGGTGATCCCAGGTGTGTATAGTATATCTCCCCTACAAGTTTTTAGAAGCAAATTCCCAGGCCTGGCTTCCAAGGTGCCTCTGGGGTTCCAGCTGCTTCCTTTTTGGCTAATAGTTGAGAGCTTAACCGTTTGTTATACTCAGACACAGAGAACCATGTTTTAACCTAGCTGTTTGGAATCACAGTCTTGTCTTGACCTGCAAGTTTTATTGCTCTCTTCACTGCATAATGTATACAGCACTATTAACCTATATTTACATTAGACATTGTTCTTTTATCAGCTAATTAAGTATGTTGTTAGTGAAAACAATCTTATAAGGTACAGCATGAAAAAAGGAGAGAAAAATGGCAGGTTTGAAACACTCATTAGAGAACTGTTTTTATTAAACATATGAAAATCTTAATACATGACCATAAACTTGCATGGCTTAAAGAAATAATCAGAGTTCTCAAAAATAACATACGAGAGTTCAGGGCCATGTGTTGAGATAATAGAAGGTCTGTGTGTACAAGCTACGCGAGTTCAAGAGAAGCACAGAAGAAAAGTAAAATTTCATAGGAATGAAGGCCTTTTAAGAATAACAACAATAAAGGCATTGCTTAAAATACAAGAGGACAGAAGGCAAAATTGATAGCAAGCAAAGTAATAGATATTAACAAAGTTAAAATGATTACTATATAGAAAACCTTAAGAGTTCTTAAAATATGCTTATGATACAAAGGAAGGAAATTGTGGTATTTGGGTCAATACTTTCACAGAAAGTAACTAGAAAGTGGGAGTGAAAAAAAAGATCCAGTGTGAAAAACAATGTACATGAACTTTATGAACTTCACATGTAAATCAGTATATAAAAAAAGAATTACAAATATATATATATAAATGATGTAACAAAGCACTAGATAGCTGGACTAGCGTTTAGTAGGAGGGCTTTGAAAAGGGAGGGTCAGCAAAGGAGAGGAAGATCTTGAGTGTGAGAGAGTGACACAGTGAGTCAACAATGGGCTTAAGTGCAGCAAAAATAGTTTATATTTATATAAATAAATAATAATATGCAAGAGTATGTTATGCTCCTGAGGGGAGTACAGCAAGCAAAACCAAAACAACAAACCAAAAACAACCTAAATCACAATATTCGTTACACAGAACACAGCACATTCATTTAATAATTCACAGATGCATTTTAGTAGACAGCCTCTAAATTAGTGTGTCTGTGTATGTACATATGATTTTGTCATTGTATGTACTGCCACGTTGAAATCAAGTCATAGCTGACCCTCCACAAGGTTTTTGAACCTCTTACCTGTAAGGTAATAGAGCTGCTAACCAAGGGGGAGCTCTGATGGCCTAGTGGTAAGGAGTCACAAGTCACACTCCCAACCCAAAGGCACAAAGTTCAAATCCATCAGCTGCTCTGCAATAGAAAGATGGGCCATCTCCTCTCATGTGATTTTGTGAGTTTGAGTTGGAATAATCTAATAATGGAGTAACTAAATAGTGAAATATGTGGAAGATAGCTTATCCTCAATTTCTAACTAGCCAGAGGCCATTGAAATAAAAGACCTAAATATCAGTATTAAATATTCTATGAATATCAGGTTATTCTCTTCAGAATCTGAACACAAATTTTGGTACCAGAGCATTAACACATGTGAAGTAGCTTATATACTTTGAAAAAGCAGGTAGCAGCAGGCCAGAATAAACCATTTTGCAGCATCCCTCTGACTCAGGAAGCCTGTTCACAGAGAGATGACAGCTGTTTTAAAGGTACTCTACCTTGTACTTTAGGTAAGGAATTAGAAGTCGAGATCTGTATCTTACTGTTTCCTAGTCACGTAAGCTTAGTTAAGTGTGTTAAAAGTTTCTGTTTCCCAAATTACTAACAGTGTAGCTGGAGGTGGGATGGGGGTACTTGGAGTTACTTCATTCAGCCATTTTTTTCCCTTTTATGTACAAAAGCCCAAGTGGACACTCGGTATATACAACATCAGACTTCAGGAACTGGAAGCCCAGTCTTGTCCCCTTCCTTCCTGACACCTGTTGTTGTTTACCTTTGAGTTAGAATGACTCACAGTTGATCCCCCAGTGGGTTTTCAGAGTTCGTCAATTGTTCATCTTTCTCCCACGGAATAAGTGATAACTTTGAACCATGTACTTATGGTTCGGCAGCACAATTTCTAATCAGCTACCTGAGCTCCTAACACCTCTCATTCTCCAATTCATTTGCACCTATTTGCCTGGCAATTTTATAAATCAAACACCCCTTGATTGCTGGGCCTATTTTCAGAAGACAGATACAATCTGTCAAACCTGGTTCTTTGTCTCACAAAGGGATTTTCAATAAAAAAAATCACTATACAATATTCTATTATTTATTCTCCAGGTTAGTTTCTGTCACTACAGCCACATTTTCAATCTACCAGTATTTCTTCTTTCCAACTTTGCATAATACAGTTACTGTATCAAAAAGAATTGATCAACTCTGAAATATTTCAGATACTGAATGAAGACATCCAAGCTGCACTGGAGACAATGGCAAAAATAAGGTTCCAGAAAATGATGGCATACCAGTTGATGTGCTTCAACAAATAGATGCAGATTTGAATATACACCCTACTTAATGCCAAGACACTGGGAAGACAGCTACCTGGCCAACTGACTGAAAGAAATCTGTATTTATTGCCATTCCAAAAGAAGATGATACAGCAAGATTGTGGAAATTATAAAAAAATATCATTAATATCACATGCAAATAAAACCTTGCTGAAGATTATTTTTAAATATCTAGAATAGTATATGGACAGGGAATTGCCAGAAATTAAATTTGGATTCAGAAGATGCTATTGAATGAAGGATGTTACTACTGAGCTCAGATTGGTCTTTGCTAAAAGCAGAGAATCCTAGAAAGATATTTATCTATCTTGTATTGACGATATCTATGTTTTATTCACTGCATTGTTCATAATAAATTACACATAACCTTAAAGATGAATTGTGGGAAGATATCAAGGATCTTTTCCATGAAGAAAGCCAAAGGTCATTACAAAAACAGAAGAGAAAGAAAAAACTGAAATAGATGTCAGAAGAGACTCTGAAGGTTGCTCAGGAGCATCAAGCGGAACAGACAATTTAAAAAGGCAGCTCAGGAGTGCAAAGCAAAATATTATAATGGAATGTGCAGAGAGCTGAAATTGGAGAATGAAAAGGGAAGAACTCTATTTCTCAAGCTAAAAAAACGGAAAAATTTAAGCCTTGTGTTGCAATATTAAAAGATGTCATGGGCAATATATTGAATGACCCACAAAGCATCAAAAGAAAATGGAGGATACACAGAGTCATTGTTCCAGAAAAAAATTGATTGACACTGAAAAATTTCAGAAAGTTCCATATGAACAGAGTCATTGGTAATGAAAGAGCAGTGGAAGCTACATTGAAGGCATTGGGGGGGGGGGGAATAAGGTCCCAGGAATCGATGTGATACCATTTGACTTGTTTTAATTAACAGATGATGCAGCCTTAGATACATTCACTGGTCTATTCCAGGAAATTTGGAGGACAGCAGTCTGGCCAATGGATTGGAAGAGGTCCATATTTGTTCCCAAAAAGGGTGATCCAGCTGAATGTGGAAATTATCAAACAATATCGTTGATATGATATCACATGCAAGCAAAAACACTGCTGAAGATCATTTCAAAATGGCTGGAATTGTTAGAAGTTCAAGTGGGATTTTGAAGAGGTCATGCCACCAGGGATATCATTGCTAATGCCAGATGGATACTGGCAGAAAGTAAAGAATACCAGAAGAATGTCTATTTGTGCTTTATTGACTATGCATAGGCATTTGACTGTATGGATCATGAAAAGTTGTGACTGACATTTGAGAAGAATGGGATCCCAGAGCACTTGATTGTGCTCATCAGGAACCTATACATAAATCAGGAGGCTGTTGTGCAAACGAAGCAGGGCAGCACTGCATGATTTGGAATTGGGAAGGGAGTGAGGCAATGTTATATTCTATCTTCATACCTGTTCAGTCTATATGCTGAGCAAATTATCTAAGAAGCTGAACTCTATGAAGAGGAATGCAGCATCAGGATTGGACGGAGACTCATCAATAACCTGTGTTATGCTGATGACACAACCTTACTTGCTGAAAGTGAGGAAGACTTGAAGCACTTGTTGCAAAAAAAAATCAAGGAATGCAGCCTTCAGTATGTATTGTGTCTTAATATCAAGAAAACAAAGATTCTTACCACTGGACCAATAGGCAGTGTCATAATGGATGGAGAGGAGATTGAAACTGTCAACAGCTGCATCTTGTTTGGATTCACAATTAACAACTTTGGTACGAGCAGTCAGAAAATAAGGAGATGCATTGCACTGGGAAAATCTGCAGTTAGGAACCTTTTCAAATGATTGAGGAGTTGTGATGTCAGTTTAAGGACTAAGGTGCATCTGATTTAGTCCATAGTCTTTCTGATTACTAGCTAAGTAAGTGAGACATGGACAGTGAATAAAGTTAACAGAAAAATAATTGACACCTTTGAGTAGTGGTGATGAAGTAAAGCACTGAACATCCCATGGACAGTCAACAGAATGAACAAAATATATGTTATAGATGGTTCAGTCAGAGTGTTCTTTGGAGGCAAGAGTGATGAGGCTTCACTTTACATACTTTGGAGATGTTGCTAGGAGGTGCTACTCCTTGAAGAAGGACATGATGTTGGGAAGTGAAGAGGGTGGGCGAAGGAGAGGAAGAACCTCTCCCAGATGGATTGACATGGTGATTTCTGCAGTGGGCTGTAATGTGTTAAGAAGTGTGAGAAACTTTCCACGGTACCCATACAAGGGTCCATTCGGTTGTTCTGGGTTGTTCTGGTTCCCGTCGTAATGTAAAAGGGAAACTTCCACAATGTCCAGAGCCCTTGATGTCCTGCAGATGAAGAAGGAGCATGTCCTCAAATTCCTTGCAGCAGGAACACATTTGGGCGGCACCAACCTTGCCTTCTAGATGGAACATCTACAAAAGGAAAAGTGATGGCATCTACATCATAAACCTGAAGAGGACCTGAGAGAAGCTGCTCTTGGCCGCTTGCGCCATTGTTGCCATTGAAATTCCCCTGATATCAGTGTCATTTCCTCCAGAAATACAGGCCAGAAAGCTGTTCTGAAGTTTGCTGCTGCTACTGGGGCCACTCCTATTTTGGGGCACTTCACTCCCTGAACCTTCACTAACCAGATCCAGTCAGCCTTCCGGGAGCCTCGTCTTCTGGTGGTTATTGATCCCAGGGCTGACCACCAGCCTCTGACAGAAGCATCTTATGTTAACCTGCCCACCATTGCCCTGTGTAACACAGATTCTCCTCTGCGCTGCGTAGACATTGCTATCCCGTGCAACAGCAAGGGAGCTCACTCTGTGGGTCTGATGTGGTAGATGTTGGCCCGGGAAGTCCTGTGCATGCGTGGCACGATCTTCCGGGAGCCCCGTGGGAGGTCATGCCCGAACTGTACTTCTACAGAGATCCGGAAGAGAATGAAAAGGAAGAGGCTGCTGCTGAAAAGACTGTGACCAAGGAGGAGTTTCAGGGAGAATGGACAGCTCCTGCTCCTGAATTCACTGCTACTCAGCCTAAAGTTACAGGCTGGTCTGAGGCGTCCAGGTACCCTCTGTGCTGATTCAGCAGTTCCGTACTGAAGACTGGAGCACTCAGCCTGCAACTGAAGACTGGCCTGCAACCCCCACTGCTCAGGCCACTGAGTGGGTGGGCACCACCACGGAATGGTCTTAAACTGTCTTTTAAAAAGTGGAAATAAGGTCGGCGGAAAATAAACAATGCATTTCATAGAAAAAAAAAAGAAATATGAGGATGGCACATGAGAGGACAGAGTTCAG
This sequence comes from Elephantulus edwardii, assembly GCF_000299155.1. Taxonomy (NCBI): domain Eukaryota; kingdom Metazoa; phylum Chordata; class Mammalia; order Macroscelidea; family Macroscelididae; genus Elephantulus; species Elephantulus edwardii. The sequence goes on along the minus strand of NW_006399980.1, from coordinate 1,814,177 downwards.
GACTGTTGTTCATATGGTTGCAATAGTTTTACTTGGCTTGAGGATACCTAACAACAACAAAAATGAGTCTTTAGGGAATTCTAGTGGCTTAGTGCTAAGGAGTTGTACTGCCTTCTTTGTGTAAAAAAGGCACATGATTCAAGTCCACCAGCTAGAGAAAGGGGATGATCTTTTCTCACGTAGTTTAGTTTCCCTGAATACACACTGGAGGGGCAGCTATGAGTCAGTTCCAACTTGATGGCACAAGACAATAACGAGTTTTCTACCATGGGCAATGAAATACAAAGTACCAAAATGAATGTGATGAAAAGTTTAATAATTCAATCAAAGTATAAAGCTTAACTGGGGTCAGCTAAATAATTGACTTTGGCATCAAAGGACATTTCAGAACATGTTCATTCCTATAGTGAGAGAGGCAATTTTTTTCCTCATTCTGGTGACAGTGATTCTAGTCATGGTTTTAGCTTTGATTGACAGTCTCACATAAAAAAGAATTAACATGTGAAACATTTCAGATGATGACACACAGGGAAAGCCATGACACATAATTGCAGCTATAATAAAATTTATGCTTCCTTTTTTATTCATGCTCCTCTAAGCACGCTAGAACAAATGTACTCACAGAAGTTTGATGTCAAAAATCTTGTGACTAAATCTTACATCAATATCTTTACTCTTGCGCTTTGAACAAGAAATATTAAACACAATCTGTCTGAAAGTTTCCAACACTGAGTTTTACAGATTTCTCCCCATCCTTCAAAATCACGAAGAAAGAAGAAAACAACAATACCAAATTGGAAACAGCGTTCTAACTGTGCCGCTTACTTTTCATCTCTATTGCCAAAGGAATCTTACAATGTGTTTCTATGAATAATTGGGGTAGGGAATATGCAATATTATTAAAAATGCAGACTCTTAAGTACTACTTCATGAATTTTTTATTCTCTTGATCTTTTTTGAGTCCATGAATCTGAATTTTAGCCCATATGCTGGCCTTATTATTAGTGTGCAATTACATTTTGACCTAGAGACTATTAAGGAACATGGCAGTGATTTTATAAAGAATAGTGTTTATAAAATACATATTTTTGTGGAAGATGACTATTCTTTTGATTCCTTCCAGAGCACTTTCATTATAGTTCATGACTGAAACTAATAACTCCTTCAGCAACTTCTGTCAAGATATACCTTGGACAAAAAAAGCAAGTAGAATTCAAAATATACAATCCTGCAGCTTGAATATTCATTAGCTAGATTAGCAAGCAGAGTTCTTGTGGCGTAGTTCATAAAGAGTCGTGCCTCTAACCTTAAGGCTGTCCTTTTTCAGCAGTTTGAAACCACAGTCCCTTCATTAGGAGAATGTTGAGCAGTCTCCTCCAGTGCAATTTATAGCCTTAGAAACCAGCTGAAGAGTCAGCTATGGATTAGAAAAGACTTTAAGGTAATATGAGAGAGAGATGATTTACAAAATTCAATTAGGAAAAGACCAAGACAATATCAGAATGAGAGGTGCATAGGAAAGAGGATTGAGGTTGGGAGCAGGAGGAAGGTGGGAGAAAATTGTGCAACAATTTTTTTAACAATGAATTTTTTTAAGAGAAAAGGAACTGGGGGAGCAGGGAGGAAAATGTGCAACAATGAAGTGAATGGAAATCCAAGTTTTCTGTAAATGTACATTAAAATCACAATAAAAATTACTTATAAAAAGAAAAGAGGTGAATAGACACACACACACACACACACACACACACACACACACAAAAGGAATATATTATTAGGCATTATATGTACAATTATTGTTAAGTGCCGTCGAGTTGTATGTAGACAACTTATAGCGATTCTGTAGACAAAAGACCTGAACACTTGTATAACTTTAATCATTTCTCCAAGTTCATAGAGTTTCTGGAGACAAGCTATTTGGAAGTGGATGCCACTTCTGTTTTCAAGCTTGTTTTAATCATGAAGCTCCACCAAACCATAGGTAACCATTATCACATTTGACACGTCAGTGTCACAGTGTTCAGCATCACAGCAACCATGAGTTACCTCTGTACAGCAAATGAACGGACAAGTGCTATACCACTTAGAAGAATGTTTGACCAAAACAATTAAAACTAGGCCAGAAGGTCGCAGTATGCATTTTAAAATAGTTGTATAAAATTAACTCACATTCATTGGCAAGTAAACATTTGACTCTAATCCTCATCAGAACCACCAAACAAACCTCTGTAGAACCCGGCTGCTGTAGACGACTTCCAAACTGGTCCAGCCTCTTACTGCTGACAAATGCACTTTTAAATTGAAGGCTGGCTACCAATCTTAATTTCTTGACTGCTACTACTATGAGTATTAATTTAGGATCCAAATATAATGAAATAATTGACAATTAAAAACATAAAATAGATTCTTAAAGGAGAAATACTCCAAGTGATTGAACTATAAGTAATTCAAAGAAATGGCTTTGGATTTATGTGATTTTTTATAGTAAAGCAGCTCTAATATATCTGAATTTTTAATGAAAGTTATACAAGTGTTCAGGTCTTTTTTTTCCCTCATAGAGTCACTATGAGTCATCTATGACTTGACAACAACAACATGGAGAGAACTCTATGTGGATAGAAAGTTATGCTACCAAGCCAAATGTGTGATTTTAACCTGTGACCCTCAGGGCTGATTTGAATTGTTTTTGGTCAAACATTCTTCTAAGTGGTATAGCACTGGTCTGTCCATTTGCTGTACAGAGGTAGCTCATGGTTGTTGTGGTGTTAAACACTATGACACTGATGTGTCAAAAGTGATAATGGTTACCCATGTTGGACAGTGTTTGGTGGAGCTTCCTGATTACAACAAGCTGGGAAGCAGGAGTGGCATCCACTTTTGAAATAGCTTGTATCCAGAAACCCTGTGAACTTAGAGAAATGATGAAAGTTATGCAAATGTTCAGGTCTTTCATTCATACGGTCACTATGAGTCATCTACAACTCAACGGCACCTAACAACAACAACAACAACAACAACATATCTGATGCTTAAGTAGAGGTAGGGAGGTGTAAAGACATTGCTTTTTCCTCTGCTGATGCTCGCTTGCTATTGTCTTGGAAACTGGTAGCAGGGCCTGGCTAATGTCTAAGCAGAAGTAGGGTGGAAAAATGCTTCCTTTCATTGTCTATGCTTCAAAAATTGCTAGAACAGTAGATGGACAGAGAACTTTAGAAGTACAAGCTGGATTTAGAAGAGGTTGTGGCACCAGATATATCATTGCTGATGTCAAGTGGATTCTCCCTGAAAGCAGCCTCCCAGAAAAAAATGTTTAGTTGTATATACGACTGTGTGAATTATAACAAGTTACAGTTAACATTGAGAAGAATGCGAATTCCAGAACTCTTAATATGGATCATACGAAACCTATACTTAGAGCAAGAGGCTCTTGTGCAAATAGAGCAAGGGAACACCACATGGTATAAAATTACGGAAATTGTGTATCAGAATAGTATTCTTCATACATATTTAATCTGTATGTTGAGAAAATTATACAAGAAACTAGATCCTATGAAGAAGAATATGGCATAAGGATCAGAGGAAATCTCATCAATAACCTACATTATGCAGATAACACAACCTTGCTTGCTGAAAGTGAGGATGCCTTGAAGTACTTGCTGCAAAAGATCAAAGACTGTAGACTTTAATGTGAATTGCATCTCAAGAACTAAAGAGCAAGAAAATAAAAATTCTCACCACTAGACCAATAGACTGGACTCATCATAAAAAGGAAATAGATTGAAACTACCAAAACTTCATCCTACTTGGATTCACAATCAATACTTTTGTTACCAGCACTCAAGGTATCAGGAGACATATTGCACTGAGAAGGCTTACACTCAGAAGGCTTGCATTCAAGGACCTCTCCAAATTACTGAGGAATAATGATGTCAGTTTGAGGCTGAAGGTGCACCTAATTCAAACCATGGTATTTTCAGTCACTTGCTATACATCTGAAAGCTGGGTAATGAAGAAGAAGCAAAGAAGAAGAATTAATGTCTTTGAACTGAGGTATTGGGGAAGAATATTAAATATGCTATGAATTGATAAAAAACCCAGATAGATAAGTCTTGGAGAAGGTACAATCAGAAGGTTTCTTGGAGGCAAAGATGATAAATCTTTGCCTTACATACTTAGGGCAAATTACTAGGAGAGGTTACTCCATGGAGAAGACATCATTCTTGGAAAGACAGAGGATTAACAAAAGATGGAAAGACCCTCACAGTGACTGCAGCAGTCACCTTGAGTATGTTAGAGACTATGAAGATGACACAGGATAGGACAGAGTTCAGATCTTAGTTGTACGCAACTCAACAGTATCTAATAACAAAAATAATAATATAAAGCTGAAACAGGATCCATATCTCACATCATACACAAAATTCAACTCAACGTGGATCAGAACCCTGGGAATAAAGCCTCAAACCATAATGTTCATAAGAGACTAACTGGGATCAAAATTAGAAGCCCTAGTCTATGGTACAAAGAAATTGTCAAATATAGCCAGAAATACACAATCTGAAGAGAACAAAGATGATGAATGGGATCTTCTAAAGGTTAAATCCCTCTCTATATAAGAAACTTCTTCCAACATGGTGAAAAGAAAACCTACTAACTGGGGAAAAACATTTGGCAATACCATTTCAGACAAGGGTCTTATCAAGAAAGTTTACAGAATACTTCTGGGCCGCCACCAGAAAAAGACTGATAACTCTATTATAAAATGGACAAAAGAATTGGAAAGACTTTTAATGAAGCAAGATATTCAAATGGTTAACAGACACATGAAGAAATGCTCAAAATCACTGGCAATAAGAGAAATGCAAATCAAAACCACAAGGAGATACCAACTTATTACAGTAGCCGTGGCAAAGATTAACAGGACAAGTAATAAATGTTGGTGAGGATGTGGAGAGATAGGAACTCTTATGCATTGTTGGTGAGATTGTAAAATGGTTCAACCACTCTGGAAGGCAGATTGGTGCTTCCTCAAAATGCTGAACATAGAAATTCCCTATGACCCAGCTATTCCACTGCTTAAAATACACTCCGAGAAAATGAGAACTAAGGCACAAAGAAAGACTTGTACACCTGTTGCAGACAGAGGGTCCCAAAGAATGGAATAATTTTATAATTATTAATAAAGACCGAATGTGATAGAGCAGAGAGCATAAAACAGGGGGCCAGCAGTTCTTGACTGAAGACCCCAAGCCAAGCTTCTCTGTATCTTTATTGAAAATTATCAGGAAGTAAATCACAAAAAGAAGTCAATGCAAATGAAGCCAATCTCTTTCTATTGAAAACCTTCTGCTTGACTCAGGAAGGAGGGGTTCATAAATGCAAGAATTTGGTTTACCTTTAACTATTAACCTTGATCCCTCAGGGTGAACTCTAGCTCAAGAAGTAACACTCCCTCTGTAGGGGGCCCCTTGCTGTCTCCTGTCTTTGCAGGGAACAAACAGCTCATTTTCTAGGATCTGCCACAAGAGAAATCCTAACTTGTAAATCTGTAATGCCTTCAATTCCTGAACAAGGGTTTTCATATAATATTTGGTATAAGTTTGGTTTCCCATACACACCAGTGTTAATAACAGCATTATTCTCCATCAGAAGAACATGAAAACAGCCCCGATGTCCAACCACAAAAAAATAGATTGAGAAATTATGGTACATTCATACAATGGAATACTACGCAGCATACAGTAGCAATGATTTTGTAAATTATTACCTACCTTGGGAGGGACTGGAGAACATTATGCTGAGTGAACTCAGTCCCACAAGGACAAATTTTGTATAAAACTATTATAGAATGAGTATAAGGATCCAAGGGTGGGGGAGGGTAGAGGCAGAGGGCTGAGGATGGGTAGGAGGGGGATTCATCATAGGGTCATACAATTTGATGAAGGAGTGAAGGAAATGGGAAAGATCCAATGTGAAAAACAATGTATTAGAAAACCAGTATAAAGAATAAAAAAATAATTTTAAAAAAGTAGCAATAAATCTGATGGGAATCGCTCGAAATTTTCTCATTTATTAGGTAAAAAATACACAAATTGCTGAAATTTGTAATTCTGGTAACCAGTAATATCATTGCTGAGATCAGATGGATCCTCCCAAAAGCAAAGAATATCAGAAGAATGTCTATTTCTGTTTTATTGACTATGCAAAGACATTTGACTCTATAGACAACAACAAATTATGGCTAACATTGATAAGAATGGAAATCCAAATCACATAATTGTGCTAATAATACAAAGTATATGCCTACACCAAGAAGCTGTTGTCCAAACCAAGTAAGAAAATATTGCATGGTTTAAAATCAGTCAGAGTGTACGTTCAGGGTTGAATTTTCCCTGTGTACCTATTCAATCCACATGCTGAGAAAATCCACAAAGAAACTAGAATCTATGAAGAAGAATGTGGCATCAGGTTTTGAGGAAGATTCATCAAAAACCTGCATTATGCAGATGACACAACTTTGCTCGATGAAAGAAAGGAGGATATGAAATGCTTGCTGTAGAAGATCAAGAACTACAGCCTTCGGTATGGATTACATCTCCACATCAAGAAAATAAAGGTCCTCAATACAAGACCAACCATCAACATTATGATAATTGAAGAAAGGATTGAAGCTGTCAGTGATTTAATCTTCCTTATATCAACAATCAACATACTTGGTAATAGCAGTCAAGAAATCAAGAGGTGTATTGTATTAGGCAAATCTCCTGTCAGGGACCTCTCCAAAAATTAAGAGTTCTAAGGTTAGTTTGAAGACTAAGGTGTCCCTGAGTCAGGCCATGATCTTCTCAATAACCTGCTATGCCTCAGAGAGTTGGACAATGAATAAAGGTAGGTTGAGGTGCTAGAGAGAATAGTACTGCATATCCCATGGTCTCTGGTGGCCTAGTGGTTAGAACCTGCAATGCAATCCCAAAGGAATATGATTTGAATCTACCAGCTGCTTTGCAGGAAAAAGATGGGTTCCCTTCTCATTCTATTAACTGCCTCTAAAAATTCATTGGAGGGTCAGTTATGGGTATTTTCTCACTTGAGAGAACAAATCAACATCAAGTCAAAAGAATACATAGATTGGACTTGAAGAAAGTGCAGCCAGAATGCTCTTTGGAGGAAAGAATGATGAAGCTTCATCTTTCATTATTTGGACATGTAGCAAAGTGAGGCTATTCCTAGGAAAGGGACATCATGTATGGAAAGACAGAGGGTCAGCAAAGAAGAGGAAGAAAACCCTAATGAGATTGACTGACATGCAAGTTTAGCAATGTATTTGAATGTGTCAAAGATGATATTGAATAGCCCCTAACAACAACAATTACTAGACTATTGAAAGACTAAAACCATGCACAATAGATCATGTTATTCAGTATTGTATTATTAATGGAGTTGTTGTCAGATGAGACTCTGAATATTGCATTATGGCACCAAGAAGCCAAAGCTAAAGGAAGAAATCAAGAAATTAAAGAGGTGAGCAGAAAATTTCAAAAGGCAGCTCAGGATGACAAAGCAAGATACTATAATGAAAGGTGCAAAGATCTGGAGTCAGAAAATCACAAGGGCTGAACTGACTCAGCATTCCTTAAGCTTAAGGAATTGAAAACCATATTCAAGCCAAGAGAGGTAATACTTAAAAATGCTTTGGGCAGAGTTTTAAATGATCCAAGAGCATTAAAAGAAGATGGAAGGAGTATACAGAGTCACTGTACCAGAAGGAGTTGACTGACATTGAAGATAAAATAACATATGAGCAAGAGCCTATGGTGATGAAGAAGGAAGTTCAAGTTACTCTGAAAGAATTGGGGAGGGGGGGGGCGGGAAATAGGCTCCAGGAGTTGACAGGATACCAATTGACATATTTCAACAAACAGACACTGCCCTGGATGTGTTCACTAAGTTGTGCCAAGAAATCTGGAGGACAACTACCTGGCCAACTGACTGGAAGAGATCAGTATTTGTTCCCATCCCAAAGAAAGGTGAACTGACAGGGTACAGGAATTATCAAAAAATATCATTAATATCACATGTAACCAAGATTCTGCTGAAAATTATCCAAAAACGACTGGAGCAACACACCAACAGAGAACTGCGAGTTGTGCAGGCTTGGTTTAGAAGAGGCCATGGTATTAGGGATACTAGAGCTAAGATTAAGGTGTTTCAGATTCAAGCCATGTTCTTTTCAAGAATTTACTATTTATCTGAGGGCTGGACAATGAATCAGGATGACGGAAAAAGAAAGGATGCCTTTGAATTGTGGTTTTGGAAAGAGTACTCACTATCCTAAGGACTGTCTAAAGGACAGACTGATATATCTTGGAAAATGTGCAACCAGAATGCTCCAGAGAAACAAGGATGAAGATCTTATCTACTATCTTTTGGACGTGTTACTAGGAGAGGCTCTTCCTTGGAATCATCATGCTTGGAAGTGTATGAGGTCAGCAAGAGAAGGGAAGATCCTCAACAAGAAGATTTAAAAATTTTTAATAATAAAGAATTTAAGTTTTGTGTATGATGTGATGAAATAAGCCAGTTTGCTTCCATAAAAATTTAGAGAACTGCAAAGCAGGAAGTTCTGTTTTGTCCTACATGGTTGCTTTGTGTCAGAATCAACTTGATGGCCAGTAGATTTTGGTTTTATTACTATGTTTAGTCTATGGATAAGAAACTGAGGTTAGATTATTTGATTAATATAACTTAAGCTCACATTCTTACTCATGAATTTCATATCTAAATTTATCCATCACATATTATTTAATTATTATAGGATCCTACACATAAATTAGTGTCTAAAAGTAAACATTTAGTAACGGAGTCTGATTAATGTCTCTGGTCAATTCCTATTGCTTACTCTAGTAAATGGCATAGAAAATTCAATATTTATGCTCTTAAAGTCAATCTATATGATGACACATGAAAGGGACAATGACTAAGGATGACAGAAGAATTGATGCCTTTGAACTATACTGTTGGAGGACAGCACTGAATATCCCATGGACTGCCAAAAGAACAAACAAGATATGCCTTAGAGAAGGTGCAGAGTCCTCTTTGGAGGCAAAGATTATGCAACATCATCTCACATACTTTGGGCATTTTTCAAAGAGAGGTTATTCCTTTTGTTGTTGTTGTTGTTTTGTTTGGTTGGTTTTTTTAATTAGTTTTATGAATGTTTACAGAGACTTAAGGTTTCCATTCATTCATTGTTGCACTTTTCTTCCTGCCCACCCCCTGCCCCCCAGTTCTCTCTTCTCTTTAAAAAGTAAAAGAAAAAAAATCTTTCTTTGTTATGCAATCCCTCCCCCCAAATATACTCCACTGTGCAGCCTTCATTCTGGACTCCTGTCATGACAATAATACTTAATCATATGTCCCTTTTAAACAGTTCTCTCCCTCATCTTTGTCAATGCAGTATACATTATTTGTCACATCTTTCTCAGTCTTTCCTCAACCCTGATGTCAGTACCATTTTACAACAGTGACCTTATGCAATATTTATTGTTTTGTGAATGAGATATTTCACTAGCATAATGTCCTCCAGGGTCACTCATTTTGTATAATATTTCATGAGTTTCTTGTTTTTCAGTGCAACATGGAATTCCATTGTATGAATATACCAGAGCTTCTCTATCCATTTTTTTGTTGATGGGCACTTAGGTTGTTTCCACCCCTTTGCTATTGTGAACAAAGCCACAATAAACATGGGTGTGCATATATCTGCTTGAGTGGCAGATATGGTTTCTTTAGGGTATATTCCAAGAAGTGGAATTCCTAGGACAAATGGTATTTCTATTTGCAACTTTTTGAGAAAGCGCCATACAGCCTTCCATAGTGGTTGCACCATTTTACACTCCCACCAACAGTGAATAAGGGTTCCCGTTTCGCTGCAACCTCGCCAACATTTGATGTTTGCTGTTCTGTTAAATTTTGCTATGCTTACTGGAGTGAGATGACATTTCATAGCTGTTTTTATTTATATTTCTCTTAGAACTAGGGATTTAAAACATTTCCTCATGTGCTTGTTAGCCATCTGAATGTCTTCTTTGGTGAAGTGTCTGTTCATGTCTTGTGTTCATTTTTCTTTTTTTTTTTCTGTGTTCGTTTTTCAGTTGAGTTATTTACCTTTATCTTGTTCTGGAGTTTGAGTATTTTATAAATTCAAGATTTAAAACCCTTATCTAACATGTCATTACCAAATATTTTTTTAAATGCTTGGGAGTAAATCTAACCAGAAGTACAAGGGATCTATTCAAAGAAAATGATAAAATATTACTAAAAAAAGCGACCTGGAGAAGTGGAAGAATATCCCTTGCTCATGGATAGGAAGACGCTTTACCACTTTTTTAGAAAGTGCTGATACAACCTTGGTTATATCATTTCACATTCCCACAAACAGTGAATAAGAGTTCCAATCTTTCCACATCCTCTCCAACATATGTTGTTTGCTGCCCTGATGAACTTTGTTATTGTTGCTTGGATAGATGCTATCTCATTGTTATTTTTATTTGCATCTGTGTAATAGCTAGGGATTTTGAATATTTCTTCATTTATTTGTTGGCCAAAAGACAACGGTCATTGCGTAAAACTGTACTATTGTTTTTATTAGGTTTATTTCTTTAATCCTCTCACTCTCTGATGTGCTTGAGTCCATTCCTACAGCTACTGTGTCAGTCATTTCACTGAGGATCTTCCTCTTTTTCATTGACCCTCACTTTATCAAACACAGTGTCTTTCTCGTGAATTGACTGCTCCTGCTAATGATCAAACAGTGTTTCATTCTGTTGTACATGGATCACAATGTGTCAGGAATGATTTGATATGTCTAAAAACATTTCCTTTAATGTGTTACTGGTGTGATTTTTTTATTATTATTAATTTCAATGAACATCTACAGAGATTTTCGACTTACATTCATTCATGGTTTCACTTTTCTCCCCTCCCACCCCACCCTCACCCCCAGTCCACTCCTCTCTTTGAAAAGCAAAAGAAAAACTCCTTCATTGGTACACAATCCCCTCGCACACTCCCACTCCCACCTCCACCCCGAGCAACCCTCATTCGGGATTTTTAATGTGGTCCCTTTAACCCCAATGCAATGATTTTTAGCAAAACATATGTATACATATACATGTACACATACACATATATAATAAAAACTCACTGTCAATAAGATTTTTAATAGAAATAGTGACTCTTTAATGATATGTTTATTGAATCATTGACCATATAATGGTCTCTATCTAACTTAATGTAATTAGAAAATGACCAAATGATGTTTAGGGTTACGTATAATCATTATACCCATTTAATCACTGGGGGGGAAAATGAGATGTATAAAGGTTAAACATTTTGTTCTTACTCAAAAACTCCAAATATAGAGATGGTATTTGAATTCCACCTACCCAAAATTTTAAATTATGCTTTAAAAAATAAATAGTCTAGCATTGTTGTTAGTTGTAATCAAGTTGCCTTCCACTTATGATGACTATATATAACTCACTCAGCTCATTGCCTTAAGTTGGGACTAACTAGTAGCTGACTCTCAGTAGGTTTTCTAAGACTATAAATCACAGGAAAGGACATTGTGCTTCTTTCTCCAGTGGAATCACTCATGGGTTTGAACTGACAGAGAGGCACCACCTCTAGTTAAGTAGCACAAATCCATATGGATTACACCATCAAGTATGTTGTTGTTTTGTTGTGTACTTTGGAGTCAGAACTGAAGCCACATACCTTTGGTTTCGCAGCACAATTCCTTACCATCTTCAAAATTGACATTGATATATTTGAATAGATTTTTGTGGTTTTAGTGGTGGTCTTAAGGATTTTCTTCATTTTTGCTGACTCTATACCAAATACATAGCTCTCTTCCAGTCAGTTGGCCAAGTGATTGTTCTCCAGATGTCTTGACACAAGTTGGTGAGCACATCTAGGGCAGCATCTGTTAATTGAAATACTTTAATTTGTATACCATCAGTCCCTGGGCCCTTATTTTTTTGCCAATTCCTTCAAAGAAGCTTGAACTCCTTCCTTCATCACCATGGCCTCTTGCTAATATGTTGTTTCATGAAATTCTTTTGTGTCTGGCAATTCATTTGGTACAGTGGCTCTGCATACTCTCTCCATCTTCTTTTAATACTTCCTGGATCATTTAATATTCTGCCTAAAGCATCCTTAAGTATAGCAACTAGAGGTTTGAATTTGTCTTCAGTTCCTTGAGCTTAAGAAATGTTGAGCAGGTTCAGTCTTTTTTATTTCCTGACTTCAGCTTCTTGCACATTGCATTGTAATATTTTACTTTGTCTTCCCACGCTGCTTTTTTAAATCTTCTGCGCAGCTCTTTAATATCTTGAATTCTTCCCTCTGCTTTGGCTTATAGGTGCTCTAGTGCAATACTGAGAGTCTCTTCTGACATCCATTTTGGTCTTTTCTTCCTCCTCTGTCTTTGTAATGCACTCTTCCTGGAGGGTACTCTTGATATCTTCCCACAACTCATCTTGTCTTTGCTCTTTGGTGTTTAAGGTCTCAAACCTGTTCTTGGAATGGCTTTGAAATTCAGGTAGGATAGACTCAAGGTCATATTATTGTTCCTGTGGATTTGACTTCACTTTCCGTAGCTTCAGCTTGAACTTGCATATAGATAGTTGGTGGTCTGTTCCACAATCAGCACCTGGCCTCGTTTTCACAGCTGATACTGAGGTTTCTCCAGTGGTTTTTGCCACAGATGTAATCAATCTGATTCCTATGCATACCATCAAGTGAAATCTATGTGTATAACCTGCATTTATGTTTCTTACAATACGTATTTGCAGTGAATAAGTCTTTGTGCAAAATTCAATCATTCTATCTCCAGCTTTATTTCTGTCTGCAAGTCCATGTTTTCCAAGTACTGATCCTTTTTCTCTCTTTCCAACATTTGCATTCCAGTCACCCATTATTATTAATGCATCTTGATTACATGCTTGATTGATCTCTGACTGTAAACGTTGGTAGAAATCTTCTATTTCCTCTTCTTTGGCTCTAGTTGTTGGTGCATATAGTGAATGATAGTGGTATTCACTGGACTTCCTTGTATGAGCATAGATATTATCCTGTCACTAACAAAATGCCCTAGATGTGCTCACCAAGTTGTGTCAAGAAATCTGGAAGACAACCACTTGGCCAACTGACTGGAAGAGATCCATATTTGTTCTCATTCCAAAGAAAGGTGATCCAACAGAGTGTGGAAATTATCAAACAATATCATAGATATCACATGAAAGCAAGATTCTTCTGAAGATTATCCAAAAATGACTGGAACAGCACATCAACAGAGAACTGCCAGAAATGAAGGCTGGGTTTAGAAGAGGTATGGTACTAGGGATATTGTAGCTAATGTTAGATGGATTTTGGATGAAAGCAGGGAGGACCAAAGGAATGTCTATTTTCATGTCATTGATTATGCAAATGTGTTTGACTAAGTGGATCACAACAAACTGTGGCAGACTCAGAGAAGAATGGGATTTCCAGAACATTTGATCATGCTAATGTGAAACCTAAACTTGGATCAGGAGGCAATTGTCAGAACAGAGCAAGGAAACACTGCATGATTTAGAACTGGGAACGGTGTATGCCAGGGATGTGTCCTATCTCCATACATTTTCAATCTATATGCAGAACACATTACCCAGGAAGCTGGGCTGTCTGAGGAGAAGTGTGGCATCAAGGTTGGAGGAAGACTCATCAACAATCTGCGTTATGCAGATGACACAACCCTGCTTTCTGAAACTGAGCAGGACCTGAATGCTTGCTGCAGAAGTCAAGGACTGTAGCCTTCAATATGGATTTTGAGGCTCAATATAGAGAAAACAAAAATTCTTACCCCTGGGCCAATTGGCAGCATCAGGATGGATGGTGAAGAGCTTGAAATTGTTAACAGCTTTAGTTTGCTTGGCTCCACAGTCAACACTCTTGGCACCAGCAGCCAGAAAATTAAAAGATGTATTGCGATGGGAAAGTCTGCTGTTAGGGACCTCTCCAAAGTA
>NW_006399980.1:1785501-1787054 GCF_000299155.1 Elephantulus edwardii | reverse complement strand
AGCTAGCAGGAGATGTACAAACACAGTGACTGCAACAATGGACTTGACCTTGGCAGAAATAGTGATAATGGTGCAGAATATGGCGAGGCTTGGGTCTTTTATTCATAGGGCCTTTATGAATGGGCAGGATAACATCTAACAACAACAGTAGGAAATATACAAGCACAGGTCCTGAAGCAGGAGGGTATTACTGAAAGGGTACTTTTGGGGACAGTATGTATGTATAACACAGAGTATATGTATAGCACAGATCACTTTTAATTTTTTTTTAAATAAAATTTTATTTTAATTGTGATTTTAATGAAAAAAAAAGATTTAAACACCACACATGTGTTTCCTCTGACTATCAGCACACAAACTACTGGATTATGCTGCCAAAGCACCCTTCTTAACCTTTATTCACCACTGGTTCAAATTCACAAGCTGCTTCATGGGAGAAAGATATGCAATCTCGTCCTCTGATCTACAACCTCAGAAAGCCCACTATAGGGTCAGCTATAGGCCGGTTCCATCTTGAAGGCAATGAGTAGGTGACTAGCTGGCTCTAAAGGTTGAGAGGCAAGTTTGTATTTCATCTGTTCAGCCCTGTGCTGACAATTATATGAGCCATAATAAAGTATATTATTGTTATTATCACTGGAAGTTAGCCAAAAACATTAAAAAAATTACACTACAAAACATATCAAACTATTATTTGAGATGTACAAAAAAATTTCAAGAAAGTTCATAGAAGGGTGGAATGACATTTGTAAATAATGTAACTAACTCTTCAAGAACACAAGTTTAAAAAAATAAATATGCTGTATTGTGGTAGATAGATTTGAGGAAGGGAACATAGAGGTAGGAACTGTGGTACAATTCAGAGCTGTTGGCTACAGCTTAGTACACCAGTTCCTTATTATTCGACTTAGTTAGATTCCCTTGAAACATAATTATGGGGGTGGGCAGGGAGGAAAGTGTAAAACAATGAATGAAAGGAAATCCAAATCTCTGTAAACTTTCATTAAAATAAATTTTAAAAATAGAAAAGTAGCCTTTCTACAAAGATGGCACAGAAAGCAAAGAAGGAAGCCCCTGCCCCTCCCAAAACTGAAGTCAAAGCAAAGGACTTAAAGGCCAAGAAGGCAGTCCTGAAGGGCATCCACAGCCAAAAAGATAAAAGAAGAAGATCTGCATGTCACCCAACTTCTGGCGGCCTAAGATGTTGAGACTCTGAAGGCAGCTAAAATATCCCTGGAAGAGCAACTTGACCACTATGCCATCATCAAATTTCTCCTGACCACTGACTCAGCCATGAAGAAGATAGAAGATAACAACACATTTATGTTCACTGTGGATGTCAAGGCCAATAAGCAACAAATTAAACAAGCTGTAAAGAAGCTCTGTGACATTGATGTGGCTAAGGTCAGCACTTTGATTAGGCCTGATGGAGAGAAGAAGGCCTACCCTCAACTTACTCCTGACTATGATGCTTTGGATGTTGCCAACAAAATTGGGATCATCTAAACTGAGTCCAGCGGGCTAATTCTAAATATAAATTTTTCTCACACACA
>NW_006399980.1:1763347-1784406 GCF_000299155.1 Elephantulus edwardii | reverse complement strand
GGTCCTCCTTTTTAACTGTAGGACTCCCCTTTCTGTTGCCCTCTGTTTCCCCACTCTTATTACACCACTGTGGAGACCTCAAGATGGAGGTGGTGGTCCCCAGTTGGCTGCTGTCTCAAGAGCAGCAAGGGCTCACCCTCACCTGTCCATCCTCCAGTCTTCCTCAAATCTTTTGTGCCTCCTTTGCTACTTTCCTGCTTTGCAGGCTCCAGAGATAAGCCTGATAGAAGGCAGCTCCCGGGGCTGTGGGCAGGTGAGGCCCAGCCACCTGGACCCAGAAGAGATTATCTTCAGATGATAGAAAGGTTTCTTTTTTCAAGAGGGGTTTGTGAGAAGGAGAGACTTCTGAACCCTGCCTGACTCCTAGAGCCCCAGGTCCTCCTGCCATTTCTTTGAGGCTCTGTATCCTGCTCATTGACCACTTACCCCTACCTTACTACAGACCCAGATATATCTGCCTGACCATTTAATGCAAACTTCTGGTGCCCTCATGGGTTTCTCTCTCTCATGAACCCCTACCTTCCCTTCTCTTCTTTGCTCAGCTTGTTTTAAATGAATAAAATGTTATAGAGTGTTTTTTCTAATAAATGCAAACTGTTACTATCCAGTCGATATGTGAAGAGTCAGTTTGTTTGCCTGGAACATAGGTGAGAATGCCAGACCTGGGTCTTGCTCAGAAGTGTATTATTGTGTGGTTGGGGAGGAGTCCTCACTAAGCTTGGGGACAATGAGGCGTCCATCACTTTTTGAAAAGGGAAGGAACCTAAGCAGGGCTGTGCACTGAAAAGGCAAATCTGGCAACGACTGTAGCAGAGTGACAGGGCGTGGGCCTGGCAGGGTGTCTGAGTCACCAGATATCGCCCAGCCGGCTACCAGGTGTGGGTTATAATGAGCACCTTCCTTTTTGAGCTAAGGACCTTCACGCCTTGAGGTTTGCGGTACAACACCACCCTCTAGAGGCATTTTTATGACTCAGTCATGGCCTTGAAGTCTGAACCAACACGGAAGCAGACCCTCCTGAGGATTTTTCAGAGCTTGTAAATCAACCTTTTTCTCATGGAACCACTAGTAGATTCAACCCTCCAGGTAGATGAGACCTTTAAACTAGCATTGCAATTATCTATGGAGGAATTCAAATCAGAAAAAAAATCTCAAAATTAAAGCAAGGCTGTAGATTTAGAGGCCAACAGGAACCCTGAGCTGACAGCCTAAAGTGACATAAGTGTGGGGGACAAGTCCCTTTTAATTAAAGCTATATGAGAACATTGATCCAGTGTTCTATATATTCTAAAGAGAGCTGTGGTGGCCTAATGGTTATCAATCAATAGACAGGCTTCATGGGAGAATGAGGGACAATCTCTACTAGTAAGATTTAGAGAGTCTGAAAGCAGTTTCTGGAAGGTCAGCAATGAGTTGATTCCACTCAAAGGCAATGAATTAGTTATCTACTTTGATTTTCAACAAAAGCCAGGAAGCGAGATGTTTTATAATAAAACATTTCTGTTTCTCACTGTGGGCTTGACCAAAACTTGTTGAGTACCATCGAGTCTAAACCAACCCATAGTTGAACCTCCAGCAGGTTTTCAGAAGCAGTGAATTGCATGAGAAGAGATTGCCTGTCTTTCTCCTCCAGAGCCGCTGGCAGCTTTAAACTGCCTTTGGGTCGACAGCACGGCTTCTTACCTAGTAGGCCACCGAGTGCTCCCTTGGACTGAAACTAGACATCATGAAAGTCAAAGAAACTAAGTGTGCTTGATGGCTCTTCTTCACAGAATGCTGATTTTTTTCAACAATTTCCAACTAGAAAGAGAACAGAGAAGTCGTCTTTAGAACACAAATTATTTCCGTTTTAACCCATTGAACAGGTGTTTGTTTATTTACTTGTTAATACTCTTCTATCTACAAAGTTCTTACACATTGTTTTCCACACTGGATCTTTCCCATTTCCTTTACTTCCCCCTCCCTCCACCCATCAAATTGTGTGACCCTATGATTAACCACTCTCAACCTTCCACCCATTCTCACCCCTCTGCTCCTACCACCCCTTGTTGGATCCTCATATTCATTCAATAATAATGGTTTCTTACAGCATTTGTCCTTATGGAACACTCAGCATAATGTTCTCTAGTCCCTCCCAAGTTAGGTAATGATTCATAAAACCATTGCTCTTTTGAGCTGCATAGTATTCCATTGTGTGAATGTACCAGTTTCTCAATCCATTCTATTGTGGTTGGGCATTTGGGCTGTTTCCATGTTCTAGCGATGCATTGGTGTATGTCTCCGTTTGTGCCTCAGTTCACATTACCTCAAGGTAAATAGACAGGTATTTCTTTTTATAGATTTTGTTCTCAAGCTTGGCCATTATTTGCTGTTTTCCCTATCTTTTGTCACCATCATTTATTGTTTTCCTCGAGGGTGTAGGAATAGTGTTGGGATTGGAAGTGGTGTAGTGGGAATGCCTTGATGCCATTTTATTGTAGAATGAAAAGCTCTGGTGGTTATTGGAAAATGATGCCAAGTGCTTTCTTAATTATTTGAAAAGCAAATGTGGCACAGGACTTTCTTTGTTAGACAATGGTTTATGGAGCCCATTTTTATTATTATAATATTTTCCTTTTTCTCAGCAATCTGGGTTTGTTTTTTTTTTTAAACTGTTTCTAAGACTGGTCAAAAAGCCTCTCAAAACATCTTCGTTTGCTTGTTTGTTTGTTTATTTACTTCTTTTAAAGGGAGCTCTGGCAGCTTGGTGGTAAGGAATTTTGCTGACAACCCAAAGATATGTGGTTCAAATACGCCAGCTGCTTCTTGGGAGAAAGATGTGCAATCCCCTCCCTTATGATTTACTGCCTTTGAAATTCTCTTTGAGTGTCAGCTAGGAGTTGGTTCAGACTGCATAACAATACAACAAAGAAAACCACTTTAATGCCTCATTCCTCATCCTATCTCCTGACTGAGCCAGCTGTCCTGGTGAGGGCGAAACCAGTAGCAGCCTGCCCTCCTGCACAGGCTGAGATGGAGCACTCCCAAGTGGCCTCATCATCCCTTTGCATCTGAGGGATAAACTAGGGTTCATTTACAGCCTAGAGTTCCTCCTCAGACTGCATAGTAACTGCCAATAGGCAGTTGAGGCCTCTGTTGGCTCCACCCTGAGGTTGGTATGCATATCTTAATCTGCAGATGACAGCAGGAAGTCTTTTTTGTGGTTGGCCTATTCAAAGTGTATGATTTTCTATTTTAAGGGGAAAATCTTTTTATTAAAATAGAAATCATTTGTGGCTATCTATTAATCAAGAAATCGATCCTTAATACCAATATTTTCTATACAATATTGAGAAATGTCACCATGGAGAGCTAGGGGGAGGGCCTTTGAAATCAGCCCTTTCTGAGTTCAGGTCCGGGCTCTGCTGGTTAAAATCAGCTTGACATTACATGAGTGAATGGCTGCCTCTCAGTTTCACTTGCATACTGATATGGAATCACTGAAATGATGCAAATAATGATCTCCAAACATTTTAGATGCCTGAAATGTTGTTTTTATGCCTTCTATGTGACTATGATTCATAGCAACTCTATGAACAATAACTCCAAACCCGGCCCTATCCTCAGCTGATCTGAAAGACATGTTATATTGTTCCTTCAACTAGATTTGTGAAAGAATTTAATTGTATCAATGCCAGTTAGCATCACACTGGTTCCAACTATGGTGACACTATGCATGTAGGAACAGAAATGTGTTCCTTCAAGTTTTCAAAACCAGGGTTTTCTTCTCATGTGCCTATGGGTAGACGCAAACCTCCAACCTTTTAGTTAGTAGCTAGCTAAGTTTATTATAACTATTTGCAATGCCCAGGGGCTCTTACTGAATCAATGTAGTGAAATTCTAAATTTCTACAAGGGAAATAGGTGATTTTATTAAAATCTGAACACTTGAAAGCACTGCTAGTTTGATAACTACAAAGAAAACATACAATCTCAAACTAAAATTAATTGCAAATTTTGTCTTAACCAAGTTTAATTCAAAATGAGTTGTGCTTTAATTTCTGTGGCATAAACTTACAAAGAAAGGCTAACAAGTATAGAAAAAGAGAGATAGAATTTGTCAATTACTTCTACTTATTTGTACCCACAATCAACACCATGGGTACCAGCAGTGAGGAAATCCAGAGATGTACTGGCAAAGTAAGCTGTCAAGGACCTCTCCAAAGTGCTAAAAAGCATTGATGTCAGTTTGAAGACTAAGGTGCACCTGATCCAAACTACGATCTTTTCAATTGATTGCTGTGCATCAGAAAGTTGGACAATGAGTAAGGGTGACAGGAGAAGAATCAATGCCTTTGAGTTGTAGGGTTGGGGAAGAGTGATGAATATGCCATGAACTGCCGAAAGGACAAAATATGCCTTGGAAAAGGTGTAGCCAGGGTGCTCCTTGGAGGCAAAGATAGTGAAACTTCCCCTCACAAACTCTGGGCATGTTTTGAGGAGGAGGAAAAGGACATCATTCTTGAAAAGGTGAAGAGTCAGCAAAAGATGGGAAGACCCTCAGAAACATTGACTGACACAATGACTTTAATGGTGGGCTACAGTGTGTCAAAGATTAGCAAAGGAATTCAAGATCCATAGTTCCTAGGGTTATTATGAGTCATAGTCAATTCCACAGCACTTATCAACAACAAACAACTTTATTTTCTTTATTACCAAGTAATCACATTGTTAATCTTCATGAGTTGTTTCTTTGGAAGCAATGAATGAATGTCTGCACAATCTGGCAAGTTTATCGTGTTTCATTTCAGCCGAGGAGTGAAAGATAATAGGGAACACATTTATTCATGTGAGCACTTAAGGAATCTAGTCTTTGGTTTCTTAAGAAATTAAATGTTTAATGCTTGGTACTCCAAGCTGTGAGTACATTGATTGATTGAATAATTAACAGAAATCTGAGCTGAATTTGAAAGATATGTTTCAGAAGTACTACTGAATAGGCCCGCATCAAAGGTTTCAGCAGATTTGTGGGCTCACCCATATTAACTGTGCCAGAGTCTGACAAATTAAATTTCAACACTTCCAGTTCATCTTGGCAGATGCTAGTTGCCTGATGTCATGCAGCCATGATGTAAGCCAGAAAGAGTGATGTTTTGCAATACAGAGATGCTGGTAACCCTTCCCTAGTGTGTGGGTTGCAGGATATCAATATTTATATCACACCACAAAGAGTGTGTTAGACCCAGCAACAGAGAGAAGTCAGATGGATTGTTTAAGGAGAAGTGTTCTCATGTTCAACATCAAAAGCTTAAATTCTTATATTTACCTGGTTATTCGGATTTTTTTCAAGTCACTAGAATGAATGTGCGTCTTGATGCCACCAAAATGGACATTTTGACATGAAAGGGTTCAATTTGTACTGTGCAAGGAAGTACTAGAAAGAGGAAATTATTATAATTGATCCTTTTTTTGAAGTTATGAAAGCATAATCCTACACCTTATTTTAAGAAAGAAGACACAAGGGCAGAAAATTGAAATCCTGTTGTAGTATCTGTGAGAATCTGCCCCGATGATACACTGACATGCTAAAGAAGAGAGTATCAGTGAATGTCAGCATGCTGACAATGTGTTCCACAGTTCACGAAAGCGTGTGTCTTAAAAAACTAAATGATCAACACAGGGAGGAGACATGATCATCAATGGGAGAAATGAATGGATCTTTCAACCATTTTTATTTAACTCCAGATTCCAGAAAGAAACCATCATTTTTGTCTTACATGATGCCCCCACTTAATTGTCTGTCCTTTTCTGCTGTGTACCCTCTACTTAGAACTGACTCATAGCTGACCCTCCATGGGTTTTCGGAGGCTGTAGATCACAAGGGAGCAGATTGCCCATCTTTCTCCTGCTGAATTATGAAATCACAGATTTTTTTTTTTTTTTTTTTGTCACAGGCCATACAATACTGGCTTCCCATGAACCACAATCCGAGTTTCCATATCATTACTTTGGGTGGCTTTTATGCCATTAACGAATGAGAAAAAACCTTAATCTCTTGTTTTGGTTTAATTTTTCACTTGGCAATCTAGGAATTTTGACTTTTTCTTTGGTGCAATTGAAATTTTAGTTATACTGTGTTTACAGTCTATAAGTATGCACAGGCAATATGTGCCCTGTTTTAGGTTATGGCCTCTCCAGATGCTGGTACAAATTCTCCTTTCTTTTCATCAGGATACAGTCTTTCCATTGCCTTAATTAAGTTTTGTTGTTTCTTCCTGGACTCTCCCCAGCTTTCGTATATCTTTTTTAAATGCCCAGGAAGAGCATAGCTTTCTAGGTGTGGTCGCTGTAGTCACTGGGAGGAACCTTCACCTCCTCTCTCCTTGGTATGATGTAACCCCGTGCACTGCATGAGGACATGTGGAAAGTGCTGACCTGTCGTGTGTCGGCATTAAATTCTTCCTGAAAGCAAAAACAGAGCCTCTTCATGCCTTCTACGCAAAGGAAAGCAGGACGTAGAGCTTTGATTCAGTCATGAATTAAGCGCCATAACAATATAAATGAGAGGCTTGTTTCCAAACTGTTTTTGTTGTTGTTGATTGCCTTTGAGTCTAGCACAACTCATAGTGACCCTATGAACAAAAGGCCCAAAGCCCCTCTACAACTATTGACATTAATCAAAGTTCATAGAGTTTCTGGAGGCATGATATCTAGGAAGTGGATGCCACTCCTGCTTTCAGTCTACCAATGTAAATATTGCAATTTGACCCAATCCTCTTCTTAACCAGTCTCGTGATGAAAATTGTTTTGCTTTCTACTTCACATATTGTTGCTAGGTACCATTGAGTTGACTACAACTCATAAGACCCTATGAAAAATAGATCTGAACTTTGCCATATTCTTCCATCCTCATCACCTCTGATATATTTGAGCCCATTGTTACAGTTATTGTGTCAGTCCATCTTGTTGAGGGTTTTCCTCTCTTTCACAGCCCCTCCTAACAACATACCCAAAAAACTGAGATAAAGCTTCACCATCCTTGTCTCCAAGGAGTACCCTAGCTGCACTTGCATTGTTTTAGATTGAACTGAAAAGAAAAATGGCAGATATAATTATTCTTTGATTTCATTAGTTTAGTTTTCTTTATGATCAAATTCTTAAATTACCATATAGTAAAATATACACCCAATGTGGCGTTACAGATTGGGGTGGGGTAGGGACCTTGAGACTAACTTCACCTTCAAGGCAGATATAGAATATTTTTTTTTATCTACCACTGTCAAAGTTTAAAGTTGAAAAATTAAATCTAAGCCCTGAGAAGTTAACATATGTGCACTGAACTTGAATTATGTGAAAGAAAACATTTCCACCACAGCTCCGTTTTCCTCTCTTACTATGAAAAAGCTATAATCAAGCATTCAGAACAGTAAGGAAAATTTCCACTTTGGCTGTTGACCTGTGAAAAAATTCCACCAACAATAGGAAGAGAGCCAGCAAACAAAAGCATTTGGGACAACAATGAGTCCAACAATAATGTTTATAATCCATTCAGAAAAAGAAATGTTTTGCCTACACTGGGCTCAATATCCAAGACTGTTCTCAATCTTCAAAAACTCTTTAGCTTATTTCATATTTCACAGATAAAGGCTGTGCAGTGTAGTGACAAGCTGACTTTGTGTTTGCTCTGGACATCCCACTTTCTCCTCTTGAGCATAGTTTGGTCCACTGTAACTGCTGTAATGCTGTCTTCATTGTGAACATTGACATCACTGTCTTTGGGACACCATAATAACAGCACATTTGATTCTACTTTCTTAAAGTGAATAGACACAGAGAAAACAAACTGTATGGCCGATGAGTCTATTCTGACATATAACCTATAAGACAGAGTACACAGGGCTTCCAAGATTGTAAATCTCTGTTGATGCAGAACTGCCACATCTTTCTCTTGTGTGACCTCTCAACATTTTGGTTAGCTGAGAGTTGTAACCACTGCTCCACCCGGGTTCCTGGACTTAAAGAAATTCTCTCTCATTGCCATCAAGGTGGAACACTCATGTTGTTGTTATTAGGTACCGTCAAATCAACTGTGATTCATAAACAACAGCCTTGCCCTAGCCTATGCCATCCTCACGATCTCCGCCCACTCAAGCCTATTGTTGTGGTCACTAATGGTCTCAAATGCTCGTAGCAAGCACTTGAAGAACCCAGACTTGACACTGCTTTTGCTTGCTGCAAGGCTGATCGTTATTCCCATGAAAATTTACGTCTACCATGATCAGAAGCCTGAAACTCTGTCTTTCTGCAATGAGACGGTAACCACCCAATGACAGCAAAACCAGAGCCGGACAGTGAACTTGACTTCTGTCACAGAAGCTTATTCTCTTGACTCCCATGGCACCCTATCAAGTGCAAAGTCTGAAGAGCAGCATTGAGTTTTTGCCTCTGATCTCATTGTGATCCCAACTTCTATTCTTTTCTTTTTTTCAAGTCTAGTCAGCTTGAGCTTTTTCTTGTTACATCTGAAGATTTCTGTTTTGGAGCCACTGGTTTTCACAAGCTTCATGGAATTCTCTTGCAAAAGTCTCACAGTGGTCTTCTTCCAGAACAAACACTATAAGGCGATTTCAGTTTTAAACACCTAAAAGAGAACAGGTGTTTCCATGTGAATTAGACTGTTGTTTGCATAGGATACTCTAGATTATACATATCTGCTGCTGTTACATTTATTTTTGGTACACCACCCATGTCCCTTTGTCCCCATCCCTCAGAGCTGGAAGTGATGAAAAGATCAAAGAAGCATCCCACTTTAGAGAATTTCTCAAAGCCAGTGAAGACCTGGCCAGATGATTAAAGTAAGGGGGGGAACTAGAAGTCCTGGTTGGCACAAACAGTTAAGTATTATATTATTAACCAAAACTTTAACAGTTCAAACTCACATAGAGGATCTTTGGAAGGCAGGGCAGATGATCTGCTTCCAAAAGCTTACATCCTTCAAAATCCTATGAAACACATCTCTACTCAACGACTCGTGGAGTCACCATGATTTGGAATTATCTTGATGGCAACAGAAATCCTGTGGTCAATGACTGACATGAATTAAAATCCCTTCTTCTTTGGGACAAGTCTGCAATGTCATTCCCTTTCAAATCTTTTTAGATTTTCATGTGGAATCAGGTTAAAGCTAGACTTCAGCTTAGTTTCCGTCTCTGACCAATTTGTCTTTATAAGTTTCACTTTAGAGCATTCCTCCAACTAATATCTTGTACCATCTCAGGCTCTGCTTTCGAGGAATTTCCTTAGACCATGGGTTTATGAGCATTAAATACACTTAACTCCTTTTTAATCTTACTTATTTATTTCTACTTCTTGGTGTCTTAGGCAAATCCAAAATTGATATAAGACATATTTGATTCTTTTAGAAGTATAATTATTAAGCAAAGCAAATTTTTTCTAATTTTGTACAAGCAGTCTTATTAATTTGAAATAGAGTTGGTTTTTTTTTTTATCAAGTGTGCTATTAGCACTATTTGTAATTAAGGGAGTACAATAATATAATGTCTCTATAAGAAGCAAACAGTTTATGTTAGACTGTTAATCTGTTAACTTTTATTCTACTGTTAGTAGTTAATCTTTTTAATAATGTTAACTTTTTTTAATATTTCCGTTCATTTATTGTTGCACTTTTCTCCCTGCCCACCCCTCACTTGCCCAGTTTGTTCTTCTCTTTGAAAAGTAAAAGAAAAATTCTTTCATGGTTTTACAATCCCTCCCCCCAAGTCCACTCCACTATGCAACCTTTGTTCTGGACTCCTGTCATGACAATAATATCTGTTACATAATTTATCCCACCTTTCTCAGTCTCCCCCCAAACCTGATGTCACTATATTTTTACAAAAGTGGCACTATACAGTATTTGTTCTTTTTGTGAGCAAGATATTTCACTCAGCATGATGTCCTCCAGGGTCACCCATTTTGTATAATATTTCATGAGTTCTTTGTTTTTAAAGCAATGTAGTTAGTATTCCATTGTGTGAATATACCACAGCTCCTCGATTCATTCGTTGAGTTGGTGATTCCAGTGAATCAGTTCTGGCTCATTATTGTTGTAGTTATGTGTGGTCAAGTTGACTACAATCCACAGTGACCCTATGAACAATGTTTGCTCTATCTTGAGCCAACCTCCCTGTCTCTGATACTCCTGCCCGCATTACCAGAGTCACTGTGTCAATCCATCTCATTCAGAGTCTACCCCTCAAGCTTGATGTCCTTCTGCACATACTGGTACCTCCTGACAACATGCCCAAAGTGTGTGAGACGAAGCTTCAAAATCCTTGCCTCCAAGGAGCAACCTGCTTTCAGCATCTCCAGCACAGACTTTATTTATGCTCTTGGCACACCATGGTGTGTTCAATACTCTTCTCCAGCGAAAAGGTATCGACTCTTCTTCAATCATCCTTAGTTATTGTCCAACTCTCAGATGAGTAGCAAGTAATCGAAAAGACCATGGCCTGAATCAAGCACACCTTAGACTT
Organism: Elephantulus edwardii; assembly: GCF_000299155.1. Taxonomy (NCBI): domain Eukaryota; kingdom Metazoa; phylum Chordata; class Mammalia; order Macroscelidea; family Macroscelididae; genus Elephantulus; species Elephantulus edwardii. Next base: position 1,773,892 of record NW_006399980.1, on the reverse strand, counting down.
TAAACTGTCATTTTAGCTACTTAGCACTCTGGAAAGGTCCTTGGCAACAGATTTTCCCAGTGCAACTCCTCTTTTGATTTCCTGACTGCTGGTGGTGAAGGGTGATTGTTGATTGTGGATACGAGCAAGATGAAATGGTCAATAACTTTGATCTTTTCTCTATCTATAATGATGCTGGCTATTACACACAGTGACCCTGCGAGTGACAGAAAGAAATACTTCCTGGTCCTGGGCCAGGTAAACTTTGGCATGTTTCAGCCCATTATTGCAACCACTGCTTTAAATTATCTCTTTAAAGATTTTCTTCTTTTTTGTTGACCCTCATCCAATCATTATGATCTCCAACTGTCAGTCTTTCCTGATAAAAATGCCCAACAATGTGAAACTATATTCTGCCACCCTCAAATATTAGTAATATTCTAGTTGTATTTTTCCTAATAAAGACTAACAGTCCATGCTACCTACCATCCATATGGCTCGCCAACGGCAAAATAATACAAAGGCATCAATTCTTTGAACTTCCTTATTCATAGTTAAGTTTTCACGTTAAAACAAAGTAATTTAAAATATCACGCCTTTGGGACAGGAGTACTTGAACACTCAAGTGGTGTCTTTAGTTTTATAACTTTAAAAGAAGTCCTTTGGAGGAGATTAGATTAGCTCAATATAAAGTGGTTTGATGTTTTTTACTGCTGGATTCAAGTAAAACGGAAGCCTTGGCAACTACAATCTTCTCTCTGTTATTATGGCGTTGTTTATCAGCCCTGTTGTGAAGGTGATGTGTGTTTGGGTTTTTTTTTTTAATTTATTTACTTGTTTTGAGCTTTGAGGGAAAATTTGCACAGCAAATTTGGCTTTGTTTGTTTTCTTTATGCAGAGCTTAATCCATACTGAAGGCTTTGATCCTTTGGCAAATGCTTCAAGTCCTTTGCACTTTCAGCAAGCGAGGTTGTGTCATCAGCAAATCAAAGATTCTTAGTGAGTCTTTTTCCAATCCTGATGTTAAGTTTTTCTGTATGTAGTCCAGAGTCTTGGATCATTCATTCAACATGAGTAATAAATAAGTATTGCGAGGGGATGCAATTCTGAGTAATTCATATCTTTCCTGACTTTAAGCCATGCAGTATTCCTTTGTTGTATTTGATAGACTGCTTCTTGGTCTACCTATATATTCCTCATGAGTAGGTAGTTATGTGCTCTAAAATTCATATTATTTATAATATTATCTGTAATTTGTTCTGATCTATACATTCAAATGTTCTTTCTTAGTAAAAAAAACATGGTTAAAAATCCTTAATGTAATCTCTGCTTTCAGTCAAGATCTATCTGATACTAGCAATCATTATCTAGCTAGAATTTCTAACATTTCCTTGTTAATAAATTACTGCCACCATTTAAAAATGATGTTTGGCAAAATTTTACTTGTATATGATTTTAATGATATTTTTGAATAATTTATTCATTCTGTTATGACACTTTTTTTAGAATAGACACACATGTGCATCTATTACAATAACTTGGCTAGGTAGCTATCTTTTTTTATTTTTTAACATAATCATGTGTTTCCTTAATCACTTGTTTGTTGACTTGTTAATGGATTAAGAATGTAATCAATTGTTGCTTTAAACATCTTAATTTATATTCTACAAAATACTTGAGACAAGCTTTATTAATGACTTCAGAGTGGCTTGAACTTCAATCAGTATTTTTGATTCTTGACAAAATACGTTATCTCCTGAAATGTTTTAACTTAGCCAAATAATTTTGGTATAGTGACTATATATTGCTTTCATCTAATTTTTATGTTCCTGTGTCATTCAATATTTTGCCCATAAAATCCTTCAGTATTACTACTGGAGGCTCGAATTTGTTCAATTCTTTCATCTTGAGAAATGCCAAAATTGTTCTTCTTTGTTTCCTAACTCCAGGTCTTTGCACATTTCATTATCATACTTGTTTTCCTGAGATGCCCTTTGCAATCTTCTGTTCAATTCTTTTTACTTCACAATTTTATCTGTCCACATTAACTACACTGTATTAAAAAGAAAGTTTCAGAATCTCTTCTGGTGTTCATTTTTATCTCACTTCCCCCTCCTACTGTCTTTTTAATTACTTTTTGCATCTTAATCAGGTTTGTGGAATGCATCAAGTGTAATCTATTTGTATTTCCTTCTTCATGTATTTAGCATTATTGCTGACTCTTCCCTAGTTAAAAAGATGTAAGGAAAAGGTAATATTGTAGAAAAGTTAAAAGTGAAAATTACTAAGTAGATCAAGTTTATCTCCTTGGATTTTTTAGCAGGAGAAAATATCTCCTGAATGCATTTCATTTGATGTACGAAAGAAAGTGGCCCCTGTTTATGACACATTCTCATTCATTTACTATTTCTTTCTTGATTTGTTCATTCAATAAATATTTGTTGAGTGTGTATCACACTTAATTCATTGCAGTTGAGTTAGAATCAACTCATAGGTGATCCTCCAGTACATTTTCAGTCTGTAAATTGCTTAGGAAGAGCTTGTCTTTCTTTCTTCCAGGGAGCAGCTGGTAGATTTGAAATGCCTACTTCTGAGCTGACAGCACGACTTTCTAACCACTAGGCCACCAAAGGTCCCCTATTATGTAGTTGTTGCTGTGGTTGCTGTAACCTAGTAGGAACTGATTTATAACGGATCCTTCAGTGGGTGTTCAGAGGCAGTACATCAGATGGGATGAGATTGCCCATCCTTCTCCCACAGCAGCTGGTATATTCCGACCGTGTGTCTTTGGGTTTGCAGAACAGCTTCTTACCATTAAGCCCCCAGAGCTCCCTTATCATGTGATGGTTGTTGTTTTGTGCCATTGAGTTGGAGTTGATCTATGGCTGGCCCTCTGGTAGGTTTTCAGAGGCAGTTAATTGCACAGAAGGCAATTGTCCATCTTTCTCCCAGGGAGCAGCTGGTGGACTTGAACAGAGTGCTTTTGGGATTGAAGCACAGCTTCTTGCCCCTAGGTTGTGAGAGATCCCTTATTATATCATTGTTCTTGTTGTCCAATTTATAGTGAGTCTATGTGACAGAGCAGAACTCTGTCTGAGGGTTCCTTTGGCTGGAAACTTTATGGAAGAAGAATGTCAGATCTTTTCTCTTTGAGGATTCGAACCACCAGCTAATTGATTAGCAACCCCACTTAGGCAATGAACATAGAACTGAGACTAAAACATAGGTAGTCCCTTCTCCATAAAACTTATTAATCTTTCTGCTTTTAACTTTGATGTAGGCAGAGAGTGGTAAGAATGAAGGGAATTTTTAAATTGTAACTATCCCACTGCAATTCAAAATAGCTTTTTAGCTAGTTTTCTGAGTTTATGAGAAAAGATATGACAACAAATATTATATAAGAACTTGCCTGGTTAGGTCATATTTTCCCTGATAATTTACACTTTAATACCTGATGTATTGTAAGGGCTTACTGAATATTTGTCAAATAAATGACTATCTTAAATTTTTGTCTTTTTCTTACCTCTTTCTTGTGTAGCAATACAAAATAGCAAGGAAACTACTTAATAGTAATCCAACTCCAATGCTAATTGCAATGTATTTTTCATAAGAATCCACAGCATAAGAAGTTAAAGTCAAGTGCTCGCATCTTTCTCCAGTATAACCAGTCAAACACCTTAAAAAAGAAAACAGTATTCTATTTTGAAATCCATGATGACTAAGGAAAAAGAAACGACCAATTTATTTATTTTTTTTTTTAGAAACGACCAATTTAAAACAATTAAAACTATTTTAATGGGAAGTTGAGTCCCACAAAACCCCTCAACTTCACTGCAGTCAAGTGGGACCCATTCCATAGTTGACCCTCGTAGCTATAGGTTTTTGTAGGCTGTGAATCTCCTAGGGGAGATTACCCGTCATTCTCTCTTAGAGCCACTGGTAGATTCTAACCTCTGGAAAATCATGGCCTTTGGGTTAGCAATGCAACTCCCAATGAGCCACCATACATAATTTGAATAGGAGAAGTTAAGTATTAAATTGAAGTCAACCAGTTAAAAGTAACAAAGAAGGTATTTTATAATCATTTAACATAACTTCTTTGATTAGTAGAGGAGAAAAGTAGTATGGTCATAGGAATTCATCTAGAAAATCTTTCACCTACTCTTCCATAAGGTGATTAGAACAAACTGGAATGTTGGTGGTTTGCATCCATCCTGAGGCACCTTGGGGAAAAAAGGCTGCCTCTCTGCTTCTGAAACTCATCCACTGGAAACTAAAGGTATACAGGTTTACTCTGACATAATAACGTATCCAAGAATGGAACCAATGCAACAGAAACTGGTAAACTGGTTTGTATTGTTCTAGAACCTTAGATCCTTAAAGTGTTTTGCCGTAATCTGTCTCATGTGATCCTATAAACAATCCTGTGGCAATCTGAATATAAATTGGAAAGCTGAGACAGCAGAGTTTAGTGCCAGAGTTGCAGAAACAGAACTGGAATCCTGATCTTCTAGCAATGTGATAACAAGTTTAATAAAACATGATATTACTGATGGAATGAAAAGCATTTCTTGTCCCCATGTCTTACAGTGATTTTGTCTTGATATTTTCAATGTTCAAAATGGTAAGGGATGTTCTAATCACCTTACCAAGGCAGGAGAATGAAGACTCTGTTTCAGTAATCTAGAATGTATCATGAAACTTGAACAAATGTTTGGATTTCATCTGGTAATGGACTGCTAAAAGAACAAACATGTAACTTGGGAAAAGTGCAGCCAGGTTGCTCCTTGGATATAAAGATGGTGAAGCTTTGTCTCACATGTTTTGAGCAGGTAGCTGGGAGAGGTTATTCCTTGGAAAAAGACATCATTCTTGGGAAGATGAGATTCAATGAAAGAGGGAAAGACCCTCGGTTAGGTGGATTGACACAGTGACTGAAGCAGTGATACTAAATGTGTCAGAGATGATGAAGATAGCTCAAAATAGGACAGGGTTCAGATCTGTTGTTCATAGCATCACACTGCGTTGTATTTGACTCAAGGACTCCTAACAACCACCAACAATCTGGAAGGCATACTTTGGGAAAATAAGGGTTTGCTGTCATAGAAAAAGACTTTAGGTAATGAAACACACACCGTGTTCAGATCATATGCCTATTTTACCAGAAAGACAGAGATGAGGAGGTATATGCCATATGAAACACTAGAGGCATAAATTCATCGTCTTTTGTCTCTAGAATCTAAAAAATTCTCTGAGATTACCTGCAGATAGCTTTTTCCAGCTCCTGGTGGAATGTACAAACACCATTGATGCAATAACTGTTGTGGTCTTCCAGGCAAGGCGGTGAGAACTTTAAGGTTATGGGTCTTTCTGTAGCATCAGCTAGGAAAAGGAGATTACAATAATAACAGATGATGAGGGTCATACTTTTATCATCATTTTTAACATATATAAAAAGGTGATTTCTTTTTTAAGAATAAAAAGCTAGAGAAACCTTTATATACTGAGAGAATAATTTTATTATGGTTGCCATGGTGAGGAAAGAGAGTTAAAAATTAATTTATAAATAATAAACACTTACTAAAGTTAATAAGGCTAAGGTATGCCTGATCCAAATCATGATATTTTCAGTTGCTTCTTATGCATCTGACAGTTGAACAATGAATGAGGATGATAGAAGAAAAGCTAATACCTTGGAACGGTGGTGTTGACAAAGAACATTGACTATACTATGAACTGCTAAATGAATAACAACAACAAAAAATCTGTATTCTAGGAAGTCCAATCAGGGTACTTCATAGAGGCAAGGATGATGAAACCATCTCATATACTTTGCCCATATTTTCAGGAGGCATCAGCTTTTAGAGAGAGACATCATGCCGAGAAAGGCAGAGAGAGGATCAGCAAAAGATAGGAAGACCCTCAAAGAGAAAGACTGCTAGGAGCTTGAGCTGGACCAAGACCATGAGGATGGCACAGGACAGGGCAAGGATCAGATCTGTTTTCATAGAATTGTACTTGACCTGATGGCACCTAACAACAGGAACAAATAACTTATTAAGGTGGTGGAAGCAAATTTGGAATATGGATGATCAGACATTGAATGCATTTTAAAGAATATTATGGAACAAAATGTGCACAGATGACAAATTGGAAAAACACAATATGCTTTATAAACTTTCACTCAATTCACAATTAAAAAAAATAAATATTTTCTGTATGCTCTCTCTCTCTTTGAGCTCTTGTTTTCTTTTTCTCTTTTTTCAAGGTTGTATTCCTGGGGTTGGAATTAATATCATCTAGACATATAATTAATTAATTAGGGAGTGGAGGCAAATTGAGAATTGTTCCATTCTTTAGAAACTGCATAATAAGATCTATATAGGCAAGTTTGCCAAAAGGTGGCAGCATTGATTCTAGTCTTAAACAGGCCTCATTGCTTATCAAATTCCAAACGCTAATTATACTAATAAATACATAGGCTATCATAGAATTTTTCTGTCTCCCCCTCTATATTTAAGAAATCAGAACTTAGAACATTCTGGTTGTAAGATAATGAACTTAATTTCTTTTTCTTTTCCCCTTGTTGTGCACAGCCAGGAGTAACTAATTGAAAAGAGGTGTTTTCCCTAAATGATTCCAGAAAAATTTACTGTTAAGATCTATATAAGAAACCAGAAACAACCCACGGCTCAGTCTTAACAATTAAAGTTATTCTAAGATCCACAATAATTATGTTTGCAAATTGCCAGATACTGAAACAGCTAATGGGTAACATATTTTAAAGTAAATGTTTTAAAATTTAAGTGAAATGAGGAACTTACCTCACTTAATTAAACATTGTCATCTTTCATAGTTAGAAACATGTTTTCTTATTAAGTAATTTTTATTTGTCTGGCTTTACATAAGTGAGGTAGGTTACTTGCTTGAGTGAAAATTATAACCACCTAATACACAGATCTTGGCAGGCAACAAGCTTTCTGAGTTCACCTCCAAGAGTTCAAACAGGCTTGTATAAATGCTGATGCTCAACAGTAGCCAAAAGAATTGTAATAATAATCATAAAATAGAAACGAAAACATACCATTAGTATCACCAACCAAAAAGAATAGGAACAGTGGTTAGTGAATATAGAAGATGCATTTTAAAAAAAATCCCACCTCTTGACATAAATGTGCAAAGATGGAAAGTGGATAAAAGCTTCACTCTGGACCATAATTTTTGTTGGCTAGTAAACATGCGATCACAGACCAAAATATGATGTCACCCACCAAGAAGGTTAAACAGGGTCTAAACATGAGTGGGTCATTGGGAGCCATGTAAGAAAGAAGCAGAAAATGTGAAGTATTTCACATTCAGGACAGTAACTAAAGACAAATGTTGTTTCCCTCTTCCTTTTAAAAAGGCAAATTTCTGACACATTTACCTGTCACTTTCATTGAACAAAATCATGCTATAAGAATTCACAAATAATAAAATAGACATTTAGATTTTTTTAATACTTCATTTATCAGGATTCATAATTCCCTCACACATTTAAACAAATCTCTTGAATTGCAAAAATGCAAAGAAAATACCTTCTGTTTTGTTAACTGTCCAGTTACTTAGCTGAGTTGTGATTGGTGGGGTTACGGTGATGGACGCCTCTTCAGTAAATGCCGCCATTGCTGTATCAGGTGGAGGAAAAAGCATCTTTAACACACAAACTTCATTCTATGTGCAAGCACCAGGTTCAAAGCTGCTCTTACTCAATAGATTCCTATTTCTGTTCTATTTTTCATTCATTTCCACTGGCAGTCTAAACTCTGACTAGGGTCATTTCCCCTTTCTCATTCAAAGTAATTCTCTTGACATCTATAATCATATCATAGCCCGTAGAAACACACTAATATTTACGTGAAAGTGTATACTTTATACATAACTCAACCACGAGGACATTATTGTGGAGTAGTTAAATATATTAACTAATCTTAAATGTGTAAAACAAACAGTTGATTCTGTCTCAAAAATAGAAATGTCAATTCAACCAGGAGAGGAACTTACATTACATTCTCTGCTTTGTCATTAAAAACAACAATTACAAGCCAAATTCTCTTTAATTCAGAGAAAATAAATCCAATTGTCTTCTACTAATAGAAAGTTAACAAAATTAAATAAAGAAATTACCTACCATTGAATAAAAGGTAGACAGATATCAGGACTCCAAAAGCCATTTCCTGCAGTTGCTTAAACGTGCCTGCCTCTCTCTGATCCTTCCAGACTGACGGGTGGAAGGTTTTTATTGCACCCTCTGAGCCCTTCTTGCATTTATATTTCATGAAGCGTCATCTGGCAGTTCTTACCAATCAAAAAAATATGTACTTCTGGCAGCAACAGTGAGAGCCTCCAGGCATTCACGCACCTGTTTAGGATACCTGGGTTATCTAGCAATGTGATCAAGTTTTCTTCTGAAATACTGGTTTCCTGTTACCTGTGGGCATAATAGTACATGTAAAAGTACTTAAAACAACATAGAAATAGGGGGAAAAATAATCTGGAGAAGTCTTGTTTCTGTGACCACAACTACATCAGCCCAAAAGATACCAGCGACATAGATAGGATTCCAACCAAGGTGATTATTTTTTTTTTATATTTGTAAACCAGAGGACAGCATAACCTATCTATGAAATGAATATATCAAGAGCTGGAATCAGTTATACAAACTCTTATTGTGAATTATCAAAATTGCTCCAGTGAAAATCCAGAGGGGTGGCAGGTAATTAATTCAATTGCAGAAAACAGAGTGTTTGAAAAACCCAGAAGCTTAATATTTCATTTTCATTTTTTGCTATTTGGTTTTGTTATTGCAAATTTTATAAATGTACTTGTTTTAATAGCATAACATTTACTCTGTACCATCTTGCCAATTCAATTAATGGTTTAGAGGAAATGGTTCATCCTATAAGAAAATGGGGGGTGCTCTGTTATTTAGGCTGAAAAGAACCAGCAAAGTATCAAAAATTTAAAAAGAATAAGATTGAATTAATATTTTAAGATGAAATTAAAATGACGTTTAGATTTGGAACAAATAATGAAGAGAAATTTTACATTTAACTCAGCATTCAAATTTCCTATACTTAATTTTTAGTAAGCTAGCCTTGATATGCCTACTACAGAGTCATTTTAAAGGTTCAAACACGTAATTACTGCTGTTATATTTTGTTGCTAGTGAGACTGGCTCAGGAGAGGGCAGGGTTCAGAGCTATTGGCCATAGGGTCGCTATGAGTCACCAGCGACTAGATGGCACATAATAATAGCAGAAACAATAGAGCATCCCATACACTTTTACTTGCCATAAAATATTATAAATAATTTAAAGTACTTTTTTTTTGAAGTGTCATACCTTTTTGGCAGAAATTTCAACTGCTCACATTTCTGTATGAAGAAAGAATGTTCAATTCAAGATAGGTTATCATTTGCATCATGTCCACTCAGCAAATTAGATTTACCAGAAAGAGTCCCTTTCACTATTCAAATAGGAATTTGGCTAAAAAACTATGCAAGAATGAGCTTGTTGAATTCATTATAACTTGAGCAATCTTTTAACGCAGGAGTCATCAAAGTTAAAAGAATGCATGGTACTTGGCTTAATGGAATGTGCCTACATTTTTCATTTATACTTATGTGAGCATTTTTTAAAAAAAAATACTTATTCTGAAGGCAATTTCTGGATAATATTCACTCCATTTCTGCAGCTTCTAAATAGATATGCCAAGACTGGTAAGAAGTATAATTATTTTTAAGAGGAGAAATGGAAGTGCAGTTAATCATATTTGTAATAACTATTAACTGACACATAATACTTTGGATTTTTACAAAAGATTTTTCATCCCTTCTCTTAATTATTTCCTTAATAATTACTTCAACAAATCCAATACAATCTAAATTCTCAAGAAATCCATTCTTTTTATATTTTTTAAGTTTTTATGTTAGTTAAGATTCACAATATATTGGTTTGCATTCATTCATTCATTCATACATACTTTCCTCCCTTTCTCTCAATTTTCTTTAAAATGCTTGTTCTTCACCAGGCTATTAATTATAATATATATTACTACTGATTTTCCATTCTTGAGAAAATAGATTAATAAATATTAAGCCTCTCTTTTATTCCTGTGTAAAAAATGAAGTGCGAAGGCTCCAAAGAATTGAGTTGCCAAAAAGAAACATTTCAAAATTAGTACTTGGATCTCAGGTTTCATATTCCTAAACATACTCCTTTATCATTTTACTGAATTACGGTCACTGATAAAAGTTGTACTAACCTTGAAAGTAATCTCTCAATTATCTCTAAGATGTATGCTTTAAATAAATTGCCTTTATTGTAAGAAACTAAATCTTCAAAGAATTGTAGCCTTGACACATATCTGGACTGAAGAAAACAGCAAACCATTATTAACTAGTCGTTTCTTATTTAACTGGGAATTATATGCTTACAAGGAAGTCCAGTGAATACCACTATCATTCAGATATATGCACCAACAACCAGAGCCAAAGAAGAAGAAATAGATGATTTCTACCAACTT
>NW_006399980.1:1721709-1760977 GCF_000299155.1 Elephantulus edwardii | reverse complement strand
ATGAATGGAGAGCAGCCCTGCCGTTTTCCCAAAGGTGGAACCTCTGGAAGTTCAAACCTATCAGTGGCTTTGCAGGCATTAGATAGACAATCTCCCCTCGTGAGTTTATGGCCTTGGAGAACCCCCTTGCGGATCAGCTATAAGTCTTCTTTCAGCTTGATAGCAATGGATAGAAGCTTTTTTTGTTTGTTTGTTTCTGAGTTTTTCTTCTCTCCATTTCACATAGCATTTGTTATCAGAAAAGCCAAACATGAGCTTTTTAAAAGATCAGAGAATTTTTTCAGATGAATTTAAAACAAAACCAAAACACCAAAAACCCAACAGCTCATTGCTGTTGAGTAGAAGCGAACTCATAGCTGATCCTTCATTGGGTTTCTTAGTCTGTAAATTTCGTGGAGATTGTCCATCTTTCTCCAGTAGAGATGCTGGTAAATTTGAACCATCAGCAAGGTATGGTCTTTGGGTTAGCAATGAAATTCCCTATGACCTAGGCCACCAGAACTCCCCTATATATCACTAACATGTCACATGTATGAAAAGATTCAGATACACTCTTTTCATCAAGGAACTTTCTTTTATCACTTCTAGTTTGTTAAACACTCTGTCAGATATTACGAATGAGATTCTGACCTTGGAAGCTGTTACAGAATCTGTGTTATAAGATTACATTGTTTCTGGCTAATAAAGCAAGGTTCTATCTATCTCTAAGCAAGGTTTAGTCTATCTTCCATGCTGTTGATTGATATTTTTAGTCAAATTAGACATATTATTCTAACCCCAAATAGTTGTTTAATATACAAACTGGTAGTATATCTTAGAGAAGATTTTTGTTTAGGGGTCAGTTTATTAGGCCCTTCTAAAATTTCTGCAGTCGTGTGTCAAAGAATCTCACAAACTACTGCCCTATAAAGCATATATTTCTCCATGTATAAATGATATAAGCACTGGAAATGAACTGGATTGAAAGAGTGACTCCAACAATGGAGACTGGAGACCATGAGGATGGGATAGGATCAAGCATGGGTTCTTCTAATGTGTTTTATTATTTGTATTATGAAATGATTTCAAACCCAACATGTCTTAAATGGAAATAGAATCTCTTCTCTAAAGTCAGTTTTTACAAGTTCCTCATTTTCACCACACATGTTCAAACCCTCTCTATGAACACCTTCAGTGATATTGTCTCTCAATTTGCTTTTCCCTCCCTTCCTTTCCCTCTTTTTTTTTAAAACAACAACAACAAAATTCTCTTAGTCGATACCACATCTTAGCTTGTAATCAAAGTTAAGTTTAGTTTTTGTTTTCTCCTTTCCTCTCCTAACCTGTAATTTTCTAGAATCAAGGCAGTTTTCTTACTTTGAATGATACAGGACATCTGATCCAAAACTGGACTTTTCTCTAATTCATTTCAATTACTGTAAATCTTTATGTGTTATGCTTAAAATAACCAGTTATGTGGGACCAGATTGATATTAGTCCTTGTATTTGTTTTTTACCATTCATTTTCTCTTCTTTTTACTGTCTTATGTCTCAGATTCTTCACCTTGTGTGTATAGACTTGTTGTCTACACATTTATTTCATCATACTTCTATTCTCTCACTTAACTGAAACCAATTTCAAAAGTCACCAAAAATGAAAAAAAATCTCTTCACAACCAAGGCCAAAAAACTCAGTTCTTTGTCTCATTGGCATTTTTCAAACATTTGGTACTGTGGATGATGTCTACCCTTTCAATATTCTCAACTGTTTCATTTTTTATGTTACTGATGACTTTCAAATGTTAGCTTGCTTAGATCACTTCCATTACACTAAAATGTTATATAGTTAACTCATATCAAACAGATTGTTTTCAGAGGTTATGGCAAGTGTTTCTAAATTCCTGACCCTTAATTAGGACTTTCTAGATGATGTTTGCATGTTGGTGCATTGAACTAGATAGTATAGAAACCCTTATACTACTTTTGTTCACTATTAATAACAGAAAAGTCTGAGTAGCTCATAAAAGTTCCTTTCTTATGAAACTCTCTCTGATGACTCCCACCTATTCTTTATATAGGAGAGGGCTCAGAAAATATGAAGGAGCAAATGGAGAGAGAAAGGAAAGTTGATTAAAAAGTTCTTCTGGCTTCATTGGTATCTTTATTTATTCCTGATACACACTAGGAAAGTTTAGTGTGAGAAATGAGTAGTTGAGATTAAAGTTAATGTGCCACTTACTATCATTCTGTCTCACAGTCTTTTCTATCTTGTTTGACTACAAAATCAACACTGTTGGTACCAGCAGCCAGGAAGTCAAAATGCAAATTGCATTGGGAAAATATGCTGTTTGAACCCTCCCCAGAATCCTGAAGAGCAACAGTGTCATTTGCTGTGCATCAGAAAATTGGACAATGACTAAAGATGACAGAAGAAAAATTTATGCCTTTGTGTTGTGATCCTGGAATATACATGGACTGTTAGGATAACAAACAAGTTCATTATGGAGCAGGTGAAGCCAGGCTGCTCCTTGAAGGCAAAGATTTTGAAGCTTCATCTGACATACTCTGGTCATTTTGGAAGGAAGGACCAGTCCTTGGAGATGGACACCATGCTTAGGAGGGTGGAGGGACAGCACAAGAGAAGAAGACTCTGGTCAAGAGTGACTGGAGTAATGAGGATAGGTATGTCCAAGACAATAAGGTTAGCTCAAGATAGATCAGGCATCAGAGCTGCTGTGCTATGAATCACAAGTGTCTCAATGACACACAATAACAACATCAACAACAATTTACTGGCATAGTCCATAGAAAGTTGTACTGTTAATCATACCTCTCTGGCAGTTCAAATACTAACTGCTCCTCAGAAGAAAGATAAGCAATCTCCTTACATGGATTTACAGCCTTGGAAACTCAATGGAGAGTCAACTGAATGTGTTCCAACTCAACATCAGTGAGTTAAGTCATAACTATTTCAGGTGCTCCGTCATTTTTTCTCCTCTTTCCTTCAATCTATTCTTTTTCTTCTTTCACTTTTTTCCTTTCTTGCCTGTTTTTTTTTTTTTTATTTTACAAAGATTTGTAGCTGGACATTTGTACAGTTTAGTCCAAGATTTGTGCAGAAAATCACTTGACCTTGTGTCATCACCTCACTGCTTAACTATTCATAAATTTACTCTATAATTCTTATGGATTCAGTTGCCATACATTCAGTCATAAATGTTGAATGCCTACTACATCCCTGCAACACTGGACTTGGTGTGACAGTGTTTACACTTTGAATCATGCATGGATTCTGGTCTTAAAGAACTTTAGATAGAGAAAGCATATACTAAACTATACTGTTGGATAGGGAATAAGAATATCATAAATATATGCACAAAAAATTATGAGAAAAGGAGCACACCAAGCCACAGGAGGAAAGGTCAGAAGAGGTGGGGACTCTGTGCTGAGAGTGATCACCACTCATTGCCTGTGGAGAGACAGGTCTGAGGTATCCCTGGGGTGGTAGATCCCTTCATCTGGGATTCCTTGCCTCCATGGCTGTGGGCCCACACCAAGGGAGAAGCAGGACAAGAGATTTTAGTATACAGAACTTCAGGCAGAGGGAAGGAAGTTTTTTTTGTTTTTTTTTTTTTTTTTTTTTTTTTTTTTTTTTTTTTTTTTTAGCTCTCTGGGATAGAGAGGGAGGGCTGACTTGAAACCTCCTGAATGCAAGTTGCTTGAGTTAGCACCCCTGATGTCTTATATCCTGTCACTCCAGACACAAAGCAAGACATTAAGCTCCAGGAGAAAAGGTGCATTAGAAACTCCTTGGGTGAAAATAGAGGGATGATAATGGGTGGGGGGATGTTAATCATGTTGTTGTTGTTATGTGCCATGAGTCGTTTCCGACACATAGCGACCCTATGCACAACAGCTCTAAACCCTGCTCTATCCTGCGCCAACCACACCGCCTCTGACACACCCATCCCGATTACCCCAGTCACCGAATCAATCCATCTCATAGAGGGTCTTCCCCTCCTGCGCTGTCCCTCCACCCTCCCAAGCATGATGTCCCTCTCCAAGGACCTGTCCCTCCTGGCAACATGTCCAAAGTATGTCAGACGAAGCCCCAGAATCCTTGCCTCCAAGGAGCAGCTTGGTTTAATCCTCTCCAAGATGGATCTGTTTGTTTTCCTGGCAGTCCAGGGTACATTCAGTACCCTTCTCCAGCACCACAGCTCAAAAGCATCCACTCTCCTTCTGTCCTTCCTAGTCATTGTCCAACTCTCTGATGCATAACAAGCGATTGCAAATACCATGACTTGTATCAGGCGCACCTTAGTCTCCAGAGAGACACTGTTGCTCCTGAGTACGTTTGAGAGGTCCCTAATGGCAGACTTTCCCATCGCGATACGCTTTTTGATTTCCTGACTGCTGGTACCAAGAGTGTTAACTGTGGAGCCGAGCAAACTGAAGCTGTGAACACTCTCAATCTCTTCATCATCCATCTTGATGCTGCCAATTGGTCCAGTGGCGAGAATCTTTGTCTTCTTGACGTTGAGCCTTAGTCCATATTGAAGGCTGCAGTCCTTGACCCTTTGCAGCAAGTGCATGAGGTCCTCCTCAGTTTCAGCAAGCAAGGTTGTGTCATCTGCATAACGGAGATTGTTAATAGATCTTCCACCAATCCTGATGCCACAATTCTCCTCATAGAGCCCAGCCTCTCGGATAATCTGCTCTGCATACATGTTGAAAAGGTATGGAGACAGGATGCATCCCTGGCGTACACCCTTCCCTATTTTGAACCATGCAGTGTTACCCTGCTCTGTTCTGACTACTGCCTCTTGGTCCAAGTATCGGTTTCGTATTAGCACAATTAAATGTTCTGGGATTCCCATTCTTCTCAGAGTCAGCCACAGTTTGTTATGATCCACACAGTCCAATGCCTTTGCATAATCAATGAAACACAGATAGACATTCTTCTGGTATTCCCTGCTTTCAGCCAAGATCCATCTAACATCAGCAACGATATCCCTAGTACCACGACCATAGTGTCGCACAATTTGATGGAGGGATGTGTGTGTGTGAAGGAAATGTGAAAGATCTAGTGTGAAAACTATGTATTTGGACTTTGTAAATAAAGCAGTATAAAATAAAATAAATTTTTAAAAAAACCAAGAAAAAAAGAAACTGCTTGAGTAGAGCACCTAGTCTCACACCACTCAGCCACTCCATCTATCTATGAAGGAGGCTTATGGAGTTGGTGTCAGGGAACTACTTCAAGGTGAGATTCCTAAAGTGCTGCACTGTAAAACAAAGAGAACCACAAGGACTTAACTTCTCCTGAAAGGACTGGCAGTGGAGTGAATAGCTTACCACATTTTAACTTGGAAATTAACTAGTGACATTATAAAGGCAAGAACCACAAACAACTTTCTCAGACATAATAGAAACGACCTAACACTTAGCAAGAAAAACTTCACATAATGTCAAGACAACAACAGGCAGCTCAAACACTGGGGGGAGGGGGGGTGAACCAAATTAAGCCTCCCCACCAAAAAAACAGAATACCAGAAACATTATGAATACCCCACTGTCAAGAAGACAGATGATAAATGTTGACATGGAGACCTTCAAACAGCTACAAATAAAAGTACAAATTATGGAAGAAACAATGGAAGACACAGATAAAGGAAATAACCTAGAGGTTGATGTTGTTGTTGATTGCTGTCTAGTTGAGCACAACTCATAGAGACGCTATAAACCGAAGGACTGAAGGCTTTCTATAACGATCATCATTTATCAAAGTTCACAGAGTTTCTAGAGGCATGCTGTTTGGGAAGTGGATACCTCTCCTGCATCCAAAACCTAGAGGTAGAGAACTAGAAGAAAAAAAAAGTATGAGAAAGAGTGATTTGAATAGCTATGGAAGAAGGTGCAAATGATGGAAAAAGCAATGGAAACCAACAGGAAAGCAAATGCTCCAGAGACATGGAGCCAGAAGAAATATATTCCTGAGGAGGAACTTGCACAAATATGAAAGAAAATGAGAAAAAATAGAAGAATTGAAACAATAGATAAAGAGATATAAGGACTTAAAAAAATCATCATAAATAGAGAGGGGACTATCAATAGGGTACTATAAATAACAGAAAGACATGAAATATGAAAGAAAATGAGAAAAAATAGAAGAATTGAAACAATAGATAAAGAGATATAAGGACTTAAAAAATCATCATAAATAGAGAGGGGACTATCAATAGGGTACTATAAATAACAGAAAGACATGAAAGTACAATCTATAATATTAAGACTGAAATGACAGAAGTGTCCAACATGTTGGAAGGACAAAAAAGTAGCACAGAAGAGATGAAGCAGAAAGTCAGTGAGCTAGAATACAAGAAACTCAATGGAAACATACTAGAAGAAAAATCAGAGATTAGACATAAAGAAAATGAAGAAAATATTAGAATAATATGGGATGACATTAAAAGGAATAATGTACATATACTTGAGATTCCAGAATATGAGAGAGATAGGGAAATCACTGAAAAATTGTGGAAGAGGTACTAGAAGAAGACTTCCCAGGTTCATTGAACACCAAATAGACAAGACCCAAAAAGGAAAACATCAAGATATATCATAGATAAATTCTCCAAAATAAAAGATGAATAGAATACTGAAAGCCTCATACGAAAAGCAAAGAGTCACTTACAAAGGAAAAGCCATGAGACTAAATTCTAATTTTTCAGCAGAAACCATGAGAGCAAGAAGACAATGGGATGTAATATACAGAAAATTGAAAGAAAACAGCTGCCAATCCAGGATCCTGTTCCAAGAAAAGTTCTTCATCAAATACAAAGGAGAAACTGCATCTGTTATAGAAAAGAAAGAACTTAAGAAGTTTGTGAAAGGAAGACCAAACATGAAAGAACTTTTTTAAAATGTTTTATTAATTTTAATGAACATTTACAGAGATTTTGGATTTCCATTCATTCATTGTTGCACTTTTCTCCCCGCACCCGCACCCCCCCTCCACCCCAGCTCGCTCTTCTCTTTGAAAAGTAAAAGAAAACTTCCTTCATTGGTATACAACAACCCCGCACCCGCCAAACCACACCCAAAGTATACTCCACTCTCATTTCGGACTCTTATGACACCAGAGGGAAGTGGACAGATTATGGTAACGAGAAACAACAAAAAAAAGGGAAACAAACAAAATAGCAAAGATACAACCTGATCTGTCAACAATCACACTTAATGTGACTGGACTTAATGCACCAATCAAGTGGAAAAAGAGTAGCAGAATGGGTAGAAGAGCAAAGCTCATCAATATGTTGTCTACAAGAGTCACATCAAATAAACAAAGAGAAAGATAGACTCAAAATCAAAGGCTGGGGGAAATATGCATATAATATACAAAAAATATACAAGCAAATGGCATGCACAAAAAGCAGGAGCGGCAGTACTAAACTCTGATACAAGAGTTTGGATCAAGGACCTAGGACTAAAACCAAGGACTATAAAATTCATTTAAGAAATGCTTGGAAGAACTCTAGAAGCCCTAATCCACAACAGAAACAGGTTTTCAAGCATCCTGAAAAACCTACAACCAGGAGAGGATAAAACAGATTAATGGGACCTTCTAAGAACCAAATCCTATGCATATCCAAATCAAAACCACAATGAGATGCCATCTTACCTCAGTAGCAGTGGCAAAGTTTAGCAGGGTATCAAGTAAAAATATTGGAGAGGATATGGTAAGGTAGGAACTGTAAAATGGTGTTAAAATATGGTTATTGTATCAATTCATCTCTCTTTTTCTGAACTTCCATCTTTCCCAGGATAATATCTTTTTCCAAGAACTGTTCTCTTATAATAACATGCACAAAGTAGGTGAGATGAAATTTCACCATTCTTGCCTCTAAGGAGCATCTTGGTTATACTTTCTCCAAGACAGAACTCCACAATTCAAAAGTGTTAATTCTGTCACCTCTTTATTCACTGTCCAACTCTCAGATGCACAGGAAGCAACTGAAAATATCATGGATTTTATCATCTCACTCCTTAGTTTCTAAACTGATATCCTCTTTTACATTTTTGATTGGTCTTTGACAATAGATTTCCAAATGCAACATGTCTTTTGAATTCTTGACTGTTGTTGCCAGAGTTGTTGGCTATGGATGCAAGTAAAATGAAACTGTTGACAACTTCAATCTTTTCTTCTATCATGATATCACCTGTTGATCTAGTGGTAAAGAATTTTGTTTATGAATTATTTAGTCTAGGTTAAGGCTTTTGATAACTTTGAGAGTCAGTTTCCTCATTTATATGAAGTGGGGATTATCAATAAAAAGCAAAGACTTTTCCTTCATCCCCAGGAAGGGAAAACACACTCAGCACTCTCTAAAAGAAAGGTTAGAAGTTTTAATTCACTCAGATATACCTTAGAATAAAGGTTTGATCAGCTAATTCCAAGAAATTAGCCATTGAAACCTTATGTGGCTCAGATTTACTGATACACATTAGATTATATGAGTCAAAATTGACTCAATAGTAATAAGTTAACTGATTTTAGATAATAGATTAATGATAACTATTACTATTGAATAAGTGCAGGAAGACACAAGTTGTGGACAATGGTTGACAAATAGGTCAGGAATTTAGTGATTATATGATGATAAGCCTGAAATTTATATCACTAACCATAAATTATTAACCCCTTCCCAGATTGATATTACTTTAGATTTCTTATTTAACTTATGCTATCATCTCAAGCTGAACATAGCTTAAGTAGGATATATTATCTCTTCTCCAGCATCAACTCTTTTACAATTTTGACCTTTTCATCAAAAACAATGTCAATAAGCCTCTAACTGTATAGAGCATATCTGACAAATACAATCTAAAGTCAACATGATTTATCTAAGCTCTCCTTAACTTATTTTCATAGAATTATGCAGTTATATTTTCACTACAACACCTAATTTTCATGTTAGTCTGACTGTGGTCATTGTTTTTTTTTATATGTATGCTTAGCTGCTATCATTTATTTGTCAGTTTGTCATAATTTGGTGGTTTGTGTTGCTGGAAATTTTGTCACATCTTTGCAAATTTTGTCAGTAGTGTTTCAGATATCATAAACATCAACCATGGTGGACAGACTGCAGCTGAACTTCTAGACCAAGACATACTAGGAAGAAGCCTTGGTTATCCATGTCTAAAATAATCAACCCTTGAAAATCCTATGAATATCTGTGGAATATTATCTTATATAGTGCCAGAAGATGAGGTCTTTAGTTTGCCCCAGTGTTGCTTGCTCAGTGTTCCTCCTGCATCTGCCTCTGGCTCTTTTTGCATCTTCATAACCTGGACTAGGATGGGACCCACAAGTCACATAATCAAGGCTGTATGTATGCTGAATAAAGGGTGACAGCCCAGTGCAGGGTATCATCTGTTTTGAGCAGAAGGATAATGGGCCAGCCACAGTATCTGGCTTCTTTACAGGATTGACAGAAGGTATCCATGAATTCCACATGCACTAGTTTGAAGACACTTCATAGAGATGTACTAGTGCTGGCCCTCATTTTAATCCTCAATCCAAAAAACATGGTGAACTAAAGAATAAAGAGAGGCATGTTAGAGACCTAGGTAATGTAACTGTTGGTAAAAATGGTTGTAGATACTCAGTATCCCCCCCCCAACCCCTTTGTCAGTCTCATTTTATAACAGTGGCACCAGGCAGTATTTGTCCTTTTGTGACTGAGATATTTCACTCAGTATAATGTCCTCCAGGGTCACCCATTTTGAATAATATTTCATGAGAGCTTAGTTTTTAAATGTAGCATAGTATTCCATTGTGTGAATATATCACAGCTTCTCTATCCATTCGTTTGTTAATGGACATACTGCATTGAAGCAGATGAGAGAGAGTATTAGGGTGTTATTGTCATGACAGGAGTCCAGAATGAAGGCTGCATAGTGAGTGGACTTGGGTGGAGGGATTATATAACAATGAAAAAATTTTTCCTTTATTTTTCAAAGAGAAGAATGAACTAGAGGGGAGGGGTGGGCAGGGAGAAAGGTGCAACAAAGAATGAATGGAAATCCAAAATATCTGTAAATTTTCATTTAAATTAATAATAAAAAAGAATATCATTTTAAGTACCATCCTATCTTAAAAAAATGGTTGTACATTCTCTGATTTCACCCTTCAGAGACAATTCCATCATTGCTGCATAATGGTGGTCCATGAAAAAGAGGATGACTTGGGCTGAGGTGGAAATGAAGACCATAGAAACACTGGAAATGCTGGAAGCCATTTGACTTGTGACGTAAACATTCCTTGGGACAAGATCTGAGTTCCAGTAACTCATCTGTTATCTTGCTAGCTGGAGGTATTTAGCCTGACAAACATTCAACACTGTACTTTAATAGAAATGTGAAACATATGAAGAATGAATCTAGGAAAATTTGAAGATGTAAAAATGGAAATGGAATGCATAATAATCCATGTCTGAAGAATCAGCATGTTGAAATGGACTGTTCTTGGCCATTCTGGACTGGAAACTCATATAATCTACTATGTCAGGAATGGCAAGTTGAAGAGGAATGGTCATAAAAAAAGTAATATCTTTCCTAAAGTTGTTGTTGTTGTTGTCGTCGTGGTTGCTGTGATGCTATACACTGTGACACTTATGGGTCAAGTGTGATAATGATTATCCATGGTGGGCAGTGTTTGGTGAAGCTGCCCAATTTAAACAAGCTTGGAAGCAAGAGTGACATCCATTTCTGAAATAGCTTGCCTCTGGAAATTCTATGAATGTGGAGAAATGATGAAATTTACACAAGTATTCAGGCCTTTTATTCATAGGGTCGCTGTGAGTTGTATATGACTCAATGGCACTTAACAACAACAACAACAACAGCAACAACATCCTAAAGTACAATGTTATCAGTTACAGATACTATGCATACATATACAAAGAAGACCTGTTAATGTGGCAATTATTCAAATTTACATGATCACCACAAAATAGTATTTCTACCAACTTTATCAATCTTAAATTGATCAAATATATAATCAAGATGCATTAATACAAAATAGTGCTTGAAATGTAAAAGTAGGAAACAAAAAAGAAAGAATGGTGGTTAGAAAACATGCCTTTGGTAATAAAAACTAAGCCAGAGATCATATGATAAAATTTTGTTCAATTCAGGATTATTTGTCATAAATACCTTTTTTCAAAAATCATAAATTATTTGAAATGATAGCATAATAGAAATAAGACTTCTGAAGTAATATCAGTCCAAGAAGAGGTTAAGAGTACATGGTTAGTGATGTAAATTTAGAACTCATGAGTATATAAGGTCCATACACATGAACCTTGTTGTTGTTAGGTACCATTGAGTTAAGTACAATTCATAGTTACCCTATGAACAGCAGATCTGAACCTTGTTTATCACTATTGCTATAATTTTCTGTGTTTTTCTACTGTTCATAGGGGTTTCAGAGGCCTGCTATTTAAGAAGTGGATGGCCAATGTTATTTTCTAGTATGTCTTAATCTGGAAGCTCTATTAAAACCTGCCCATCATGGGTAATCTTTGAGACATTCGACAGATCAGTATCACAGCAAACCACACATGGACGTCACCTGATGAAATATACAGAAATCGAATCTACTTCATGTTAGTTATTGTTAGGGGCCATCTAGTCAATGAACTCTGACTCATGAATGACCAATCAACTACTGCACTGTGAACAACAGATCTGAACCTAACCCTATCCTGCATCATCTTTACCTGATATGCTCAAATCTATTGTTATAGTCACTGTGTCAACCCATTTAATAGAATATCTTTTACTCTGACTCTACCTTTTCCAGCATGTTACATGTTTCCAAGGGCTAGTGCCCCAAATATGTAAGACACAAGTTTTACCAGCCTGCCTTTAAGAGGTACTCTGGTTGCACTTTACTACAAAATAGATTGGGATTATTTTTGCAATCGGTGATGTATTCAGTATTCTTCTCCAGCATCACAATTCAAAGACATCCACTCTTCTTTGGTCTTTCTTATTATCCAACATTCAGATAAATAAAAAGCAATTGAATGCATCGTTCGCATTAGGCATATCTCACTTTTTAAACTGATATCTTTGTTCGTTGTTGTTGTAGGTGCTGCTGAGTCAAGTATGACTCACAGCAACCCTATGAACAAAAGATCTGAACCCTGTTTTTTCCTGCACCATCCTCATACTTCCTGACAAGCAGAAAAAAAGGCAAAGTTCAAAATGGATATCAAAGAGGATCTGAAAGTTACTCTTGAATGTAAGGAAGATAAAATAAAAGCAAGAAATGATGAAATAAGAGAATGAAACAGATTTCAAAGGCCAGCAAATCAAAATATTAAACTGTGCAAAAAACTAGAAATGAATAGAGAAGAACATGCTCAGCATTTCTCAGGCTGAAAGAACTGAAGTTTGCAATGTAATACTGAAGGACCTAAGGGAAAAATGAAGAATGATGCAGGAAGAGTCCAAAGAATAGAAAAGGACAAAAATCACTGCTCCCAAAACAATAAGTTGACACTGAACTATTTCAGATAGGACCATATGATAAAAAACAGATGGTACTGAAAGAAAGCAAAGCTCCACTAATGGCTTTGGGGTAAAAATAAGGCTCTAGGTATTAATGAAATACTGAATTGTTTCAACAAACAAAGCAGCTATGGATGTGCTCACTTGTTGGTGCTAATAAATTTAGAAGAGAGTTACCTGGATAACTAATTGGAAGAGATTAATTATTTGTCCCCATTAAAAAAGATTATCCATCCCAGAACATTTGATTGTTCTAATGTGGACCAAGAGGCAGTCATCAGAACAGAGCAGGGAGATACTATGTGGTTCAAAATCAAGAAGGAGGTTCGTCAGGGATGTGTCCTGTCTCCATACCTTTTCAACCTGTATGCAGAGCAGATTATCCGAGAGGCTGGGCTCTATGAGGAGAAGCATGGCATTAGGATTGGTGGAAGATCTATCAACAATCTGCGTTATGCAGATGACACAACCCTGCTTGCTGAAACTGAGGAGGACCTGAAGCACTTGCTGCAGAAGATCAAGGACTGCAGCCTCCTATATGGACTGAAGCTCAACATCAAGAAAACAAAGAATCTCACCACTGGGCCAATTGGTAGTATCAGTATGGATGGTGACGAGATTGTGTTAGTTAACAGTTTTAGTTTACTTGGTTCGGCAATCAACACTCTTGGTAACAGCAGCCAGTAAATCAAGAGAAGAATTGCATTGGGAAAGTCAGCTGTGAGGGACCTCTCAAGAGTACTGAAGAGCAATTATGTAAGACTGGAGACTAAGGTGCGCCTGATATGGGCTATAGTCTTTGCAATTACATGCTATGCATCAGAAAGTTGGACAGTGAATAGGGATGATACAAGGAGAATTTATGCCTTTGAGCTGTGGTGATGGAGAAGAGTGTTGAATATACTATGGACTGCTAGGAGAACAAACAGGTTTGTCCTGGAGAAGGTGAAGCTGGAATGCTCCTCGGAGTCAAGAATTCTGAAGCTTCGTCTGACATACTTAAGGCGTGTTGCAAGGAGGGAATGGTCCTTGGAGAAGGACATCATGTTTGGCAGAGTGGAGGGGCAGTGAAGGAGAGGAAGACCTTCGATGAGATGGATCTATTCTGTGACTGGAGCATTGGGAATAAGTGAGTTTGAGATGGCTAGGTTGGCACAGGATAGAATAGCATTTAGAGCTCTTGTACTATGAGTCGCTATGAGTCGCAAGCGATTCAATGGCACATAACAACACAACAATATTAGGATGTGGAAGGTACTGAATTATATCACACAAAAGTAAAATTGTGGGGAGGATATTTTAAAATTGGTTAGAGTAGGACTTCATTTTCAGCATCGAGAGAACAAAGATTCTTACTCCCAGGCCAATAAACAGCATCATGATGGATGGAGAAAAGACTGAAGCTGTGAATGATTTAAATCTTGCTCGGATCCAGAAACAACAACCTTGACACTAGTAATCAGGAAATCAAAAGACAAGTTACATTGAAAAAATATGCTGCCAGGGATCTCTCTAGAGTGCTAAAGAGCACTTAAGTCAGTCTAGAGACTAAGGTGTGCCTCACCCACACTATGGTCTTCTCAATTACTTGCTCTCCATCTGAGAGATGGATAATGAATAAAAATGACAGAATAATAATCTATGCCTTTGAGTTGTGGTGGTGGAAGAGAATATTGAACATACCATGGACTGCAAAGAGACCAAACAAGTCTCTCCTGTTGTTGTTGGTAGGTGTCGTCAAGTAGAGTATGACTCAGAGGCAAGGATTTTGAAACTCTTACATATTTTGGGCATGCTGTGTAGAGAAGTCTGTCTTTGGAGAAGGACATTAAGGTAGGGACAACACTTTTACCAGGAAAGGTAGACGGTCACTGCAGCAGATAAAGACCCTAAATGAGAAGGATTTATACCATGACTGGAAATGGGGCCAAATTTGTCAGACATAGTGAGTTTGGTTCAGTATAGGACAAGGTTCAGAGAGCTTGTCCATAAGGTTGCAATAGTTGTAGTTGACGCAACAGTACAAAACAATAACAACACAAAAACAGGACAAAGAAAACTGCCGTGAATTTAAACTAGGTTCAGATGAGGTCATGAAAGGAAAGATGCTGACATTGATGGCATACCAATTGGCATATTTAAAAACAGATGCAGCCCTGGGTGTTCTTACCATGTTGTGCCTAAAGCCTGGAGAACAACTACCTGGCCAACTGATTGGAAGGTATTTATAATTATTTCCATTCCAATAAAAGGTGATATAAAGAGTGTGGAAATTATTGAACTATATTACTAACATACACAGGCAAGATCTTACTGAAGATTATCCAAAAATAGTACGTTGGAATAATACACTGACAGAGAACTGTCAGATGTGCAAGCTTGATTTAAAAGGGGCCATTAAATTAGGGACTTCATAGCCGATGTTAGATGGATCTTAGCTGAAAGCAATGAGTACCAGAGTGCCCG
Source organism: Elephantulus edwardii (assembly GCF_000299155.1). Classification (NCBI taxonomy): domain Eukaryota; kingdom Metazoa; phylum Chordata; class Mammalia; order Macroscelidea; family Macroscelididae; genus Elephantulus; species Elephantulus edwardii. The sequence continues at coordinate 1,745,950 of NW_006399980.1, read as the reverse complement.
AATTTTCTTGTCTATGAAAAGGCATTTAACTGTGAGGATCACAATAAATTATCACTAACCTTGAGCAGAATGGGGATTCCAGAACATTTAATTGTGCTCATGTGAAACTTAGACCAGGAGCAGCCATCAGAACAGAGCAAGGAAACATTGCATCATTCAAAATCAGGAAAGTAATGTATCAGAGATACATCCTAGCTCCATACCTTTCAGTCTACATATAGAACAGATAATTTGGCAGACTGGATTTTATGAGGAAGAATGTGATATCAGGACTAGAGGAATACCCATCAACAATCTGTCTTATGTAGATGACACAACCTTGCTTGCTGAAACTGAGGAGGACCTGAGGCATTTGCTCCAGAAGGTCAAGGACTGTAGTCTTCAATATGAATTGAAGCTCAACATCAAGAAAACAAAGATTCTCACCACTGGGCCAACTGACAGCACCAAGATAGATGGAGAAAAGATTGGAATTGTTAATAATTTACTTGGTTCCACAGTCAACACTTTTGGCACCAGTAGTAAAAAAGTCCAAAGACTAATTACATTGGGAAAATCTGCTGTCAGGTACCTTACCAGAGTTCTAGAGAGCAATGATATCAGTTTAGAGACTAGGTGTGTCTGATCCAAGTCATGGTCTTTTCAAGTACTTCTTATGCATTGTCTAAATAGCTAGACAATGACTAATGGTGATGTAAGAATCAATCCCTTTATATTGTGGTGGTAAAGAAGAGTATTTCATTTCCAAAAGTAAAAAAACAAAAACAAAACGACAAAAAAACGCCAAGAGAACAAACACTTCTGTCCTGGAGAGGGTGAAATCAAGTTGCTCCTTGGAGGCAAGGATTTTGAACCTCTGTCTTACATACCCTGGGTCTGTTATAAGTAGGGACAAGTTCTGGGGAATGCCATCATGCTTGGGAAGGTGGAGGAAGTGCACAGGAGTGAAAGACCCTCAATGAAATGGGTTGACACAGTAACTGGGGTAACTGTGGTAGATGTGCTGGAGACAGTGAGATTGGTTCAGGATAGGGCAGAATTCAGAGCTATTGTACATAGGATATTTATGAGTCACAGGTGACTCAATGACACACAAGAACATTGCTGACATTATTATGGGTTTGGCAGGGAATATCATGTCTATTTCTGTTGTATTGACTAGGCAAAAGCATTCAACTGTTTGGATTATAATAAATAACAGAAAATGTTGTTGTCGTAAGTGCTGCTAAGTTGAGCACAAGTCATAGTGACTTTATGAACAACAGATCTGAAACTTGTCCTATCCCGCACCTTTCTCAGTATTTCTGACATACTTGGGTTCCTTGCTGCAGTCACTGTATCAATTTATATCCTAGGGAATCTTCCTTTCTTTCACTGACATTCCATCTTTGAAAGTATGATTTCCCTCTCCAAAGAATGTGAGATGAATATTTATCGTCCTTGCTTCCAAGCATCTTTCTGACTGCACTTTTTCTAAGACATATATGATTGTCTTTGTGGCAATCTGTGGGATATTCATCGCTTTTCTCCGACACCACAATTCAATGACATCATTCTTCTTCTTTTGGCAATGAATCCTTATTCATTGTCCAGCAGTAAGGAGATAAGGAGATGTATTGCTTTGGGTAAGTCCAAATTACTCCAAATTACTGAGGAGCAATAATGTCAGTTTGAATAAGATGTGCCTGATTCAGACAATAGTATCTTTAGTCACCCATTATGCACTTGAAAGCTGGACAATGAATAAGGAAAATATTGTAGATACTGGAAATTCCAGAATTCTTAATTGTGCTCATGAAAAACCTTCACATGGGCCAGGAGACTGTTGTTTGAACAAATAAATAGGTACTGTATAGTTTAAAATCAGGAAAGCTGTGTGTTAGAGTTGTATAACCATACTTATTTAATGTGTTAGTGAGCAAATAATCCTAGAAATTAGCTACATGAACTAGATTGTGGCATTAGGAGTGGAGGAAGATTAATTAATAACTTGGAGAATGTAGGCTACACAACATTGCTTCCAGAAAATAAAGTCCTTCACAACTAGACTAATAAGCATGATAAGTGGAGAAAACATTTATGTCACGGATTTCATTTTACCTGCAACTACAATTAACACTCATAGAAACAGCTATTAATAGATAGTATAAGATTGTTGTCATTGTTGCTATGCGCTGGAGAGTAGGCTACAACTCATAGCACAATAGTCATGAACTCTACTTTATCCTGAGACAATCTCACTGTCTCTGACACACCTATAGTCATTATCTCAGTTATTGTGTCAATCTCATCTGGGCTCTTCCTCTCCTGTGCTGTCTCTCTACTCATTCAAGCATGATAGTATTCTCCAAAGACTGGTTCCTTCTTACTACATGCCCAAATTATGTGAGATGGAGCATCAAAATCCTTGCCTCAGAGAAGCAGCTTAATTTCACCCTTTCCAGGGCAGACCTGTTAGTTCTTTTGGCAGTCCATGGTTCAGTATTCTTCTCCAGCACCACAACTCAAAGACATCAAGTCTTCTGTCGTTGTTGGTCATTGTCCAGCTCTCAGATGCATAGCAAGTAATTATGAAGACCATGGCTTGGATCAGGTGCACTTTAGTCTCCAGACTGACATCCTTGCTCTTCAGCACTCTGGAGAGGTTCCTGACAACAGCTTTTTCTAACACATTTGGTCTTTTCATTTCCTAACTGCTAGTACCATGAGTGTTTTTTGTGAACCAAACAAGCTAAAACTGTTAAAAATCTTAATCTCTTCTCCATCTACCATGATGCGGCCAATTGGCAAGGTTTTGGTTTGTTGTACACATTGTTGCTGTGTTGTTATGTGCTGTCGAGTTGCCTGCGACTCATAGCGACCATATATGTACAGTAGCTCTGAAGCCTGCCCTGTCCAAAGGGTTGTTATTACTTGTTGGCAACTCCATGACACTTCAAAACAAGAACATATTAGGCTCATTTTTGCCTTCATGTTGTGCAATTTTATTTATTCTCAATTCTTCAGGGACCTATTTACAAATTCTTGTAGGAAAAGGAAACTTTCTTTTCCTTAGCACCTCCTTTTATGAGCCACAAAGCACCACACTATCACTTTTATATGTTTCATTAGTCTCTGAGAAGACTAACCCCTAAATATTTGTCTAGCAAGAGTGGCAAATATATGAACAGGAGTGGCATCCACTTCCTAAACAACATGCCTCTGGAAACTCTATGAACTTTGATAAATGTCATTAGTTGTAAAGGGGCTTCAGGTCTTTTGTTCACAGGGTCGCTATGAGTCATGCTTGATTCAAAGGCAATCAACAACAACAACAACAATATACATATATATTTAAGACTATTTAAGACCTCTATATCTGTGAAGTATATGAAGACCCTAAACTAAGTAGATTGATACAGTGACTGTGGTAATGGACTCTAGTGGGTCAGAGGTTGTGAGGATGTTACAGGATAGCAAAGAGTTCAGGTCTATGAGTTTTACTCAACAGTAATGAACAACAAAACAATCATTTATAGATAGATAGAGAGATAGATATATAGATAGATGATAGATATAGATAGATAGATAGATAGATAGATAGATAGATAGATAGATAGATAGATTGTTGTTGTGTACCATAAAGATATAACCAATCCACAGGCCATAGCTGACCCTCTGGTGGGTTTTCAGAGACAGTGAATCAAACTGGAGGAGATTGTCCATCCTTCTCCCACAGAGCAGCTGGTGACAACAACAATCTACATATGGATACAATCTTTTAGTTTTTTTGTTTTAGTGGAAATTTACAAATAATTGGATTTTCAGTCATTCACAAGCTTGATTATAGCATGCATTAAGCATTACAGCATGATTAAGTAAGCATTATAGCATCAATTACAATTGTTAAGTGCCATTGAGCCCTAGGCATCTCATAGTGACCCTATAAACGAGAGACTTGAACACTTGTATAATTTTCATCATTTCTCCACATTCATAGTTTCCAGAGGCAAGCTGTTTCAGAAGTGAATGCCACTCCTCCTTCCAAATTTGTTTTAATTGGGAAGCTCCACTAAACAGTGTCCACCATAGTTAACCATTATCACATTTGACACATTAGTTTCACAGTGTTCAGCATCACAGCAACCATGAGTTATTTCTGTACAGCAAATGGACAGACAGCGCTATATCATTTAGAAGAATGTTTGACCAAAAACAATTAAAACGTACTTGGTCAGCAGTATGGGGCTGGAATCCAGGTTTTAAGTTGTCTGCAGCAGCCAGATTCTACAGAGGTTTGTTTGCTAAGATTAACAGCAGACTGTTTATAAGAAGTCTCAGGTCACTAGTTAGTACTTAATAGTTATAATAATTAACCAGTTATAAAAGTCCCTAATTTCTAACTTTAACATCTCCATCTGTGGCTCTAATTGTTTCCCAATTTCTCTATATCCCTTGGCTTTGGTGATTTGCTAGAAGGTTTCCCAGAGACTCAGACCCATCAGAGGAATGATTCACATGACTGTAGGCATGCAGGCTAGTTTAAAAGAAAGAAGTAATGTAATTAATTACAATGTGTAAGATTTTTGTATTGTTGCTTTACTTCCTTTACCCTACTTACCTATTTATTTTCATTCCAGTATCCATTCTTTCTTATTCCTGTTAATCTAAAAATATTTGTGTGTAAACCTTTCCTTGATTTTTTATAATTAAGCTTCTGTTGGTTTGTATTTTTTTTTGTTTGTATTTTTGTTTTTTGGGGTTTTTTTTTGTCAAGTCACCTGTGACCCATAGTGACCATCTATGTACAACAACAGCTCTGATCCCTGCTCTATCCTGAGCCAGTCTCACTGACTCCAAAACACCTACCCCCATTGTCTCGGTTACTTTATCAATCCACCTCATCTGGGATATTCCTTTCCTGGGCTGTCCCTCCATCCTTCAGAGCATGATGTCCTTCTCCAAGGATTGGTCTTTCCTGGCCCCGTGCCTAAAATGTGTGAGACAGAACTTCAAAATCCTAGCCTTCAAGGAGAAACTTGGTTTTACTCTCTCCAAGGCAGACTCATTCGTATTCTTGGCAGTCCATAGTATATACAAGACTCTTCTCCAGCACCACAGTTTAAAGGCATGAATTCTTCCTCTGTCATCCTTAGTCATTGTCTAGCTCTATGATGCATAGCAAGTAATTGCAAAGACTTAGTCTCTAGACTGGCATTGTTGCTTCTCAGAACTCTGTAAAGGTCCCTGGCAGCAGATTTACCTAATAAAATTTGTCTTTTGATTTCCTGACTGCTGGTGCCAAGAGTGGAGCTGAGCAAGCTGTAACTGCTAACAACCTTAATCTCCTCTTTAACCATCATGGTGCCAGTTGGCCCAGTGGTGAGAATATTTGTCTTATTGATGTTGAGTTTCAATCCATATTAAAGATTACAGTCCTTGACCTCCTGCAGCAAATGCTTCAGGTCCTCCTCAGTTTCAGGAAGCAGGGCTGTGTCATCTGCATAACGTGGTTTGTTGATGAGTCTTCCTCCAATCCTGATGCCATATTCTTCCTCATAAAGTTCAGCTTCCTGAATGATCTGTTCTTCATATAGATTGAAAAGTTATGGAGACAGGATGCATCCTTGACATACTCCCTTCCTGATTTTGAGCCATTCAGTGTTTTCCTACCCTGTTCTGAGGACTGCTTCCTGGTCAAAGTATAAGTTTTGCATAAGCACAATCAAGTGTTCTGGGATAATAGTGATCTTATAAATTGTCCTTTAGCGACTTAGGCCATTCAGTATAACTTGTTCTAGGGTTATCCATGTTGTACAATATTTCATGAATCTTGATTCATTGTTAGTGGCTCATAATACTTCATTATGAATGTAACTTAGTTAGATCAGCCATTCTTTCATTGATGAATATTTGAGTTGTTTCTAATTCTTGGTTATACTGTAAAGAATGCTGCAATAACCATGCAGATCAGTTTGTGCTGTAGTTCTTATTTCTTAGCAATATATTCTTAATAGTGAAATTGCTAGATCAAATGGTGCTACTATTCCCACACTTTATAAGGAACCAGAGAGTCAGTTTTGAAAATATATACCTGAAATTTTAAAATGTAAATTTCTCTCTTGGCAATCAGAAAAAAGAGCATTGATATGACCTAATTGTGTCATTATTTGTGTTACACATTTTCTAGTGAGCTTATAAGAAAGAGGTAACAAATATAAACAAGAAAACAGTTATTCCTTTACAAACTAATTTTATTATAAAAAGTTATCAAAGTATGAACATCTAACTTAGTTTTACACAAATGATCAAGAGAACACACTGAGGAATGATGGTACACTGAGGTGAAACCATACACATGTGGATACCAACTAAATGGTCAATTAAGTGACTACAGTAACCTCAAAACAGTTTTTAACTGACATGTACCTGTACTTCCTAATTAAAAATTGTTACAAACATTGCCTTTGGTTTGTGAACCAAATGCCATAACAGAAGAGGAGAGAGCTGCAGGCAAACAAAGGAGTAGGATTTGAGTTGAGTTCTAAGGGTTAGTCTTGTTGCCTTAAGAGTAACACCTTTCCCCATTAGGTTTCTAAATTTTTAAATAAACAGCTGTGATTTCTTTAATTATGTTAATTAATACAGAATGAATTTCTCAGTGCAGAGAAATATAACCTTAGGTTGTTTTTTTTGTTTTGTTTTGTTTTTTACTTACTTCATCTATTTGCTCTACCTACTAATCTATTTACTGAGGTTCCATGAATCTTTAATGAATATGTTGTTGTTAAGGGCCATCGAGTCGAGCAATACTGATAATAACCCTATGAACAAAAGGCCTGGACCATGTTCTATAACTTTTGTCATTTCTCTAAGTTCATAGAGTTTCCAAAGGCACGATGTTGCTTAGGAAGTGGATGTCGCTCCTGCTTCCAAGCCTGTCTTAATCTGCGAGCAAACACTGGTAACCATAATCCAAATATTTTTTTAGAACAATTGGCATGCTCCATAGATTTTCACTAAGGCAAAGAGTAAGTAATAGTTCAACTAAAATAACTACATTCAAGTAGAAGCTGACACAGAGTTGACCCTCCAAAGCTAAAATAACAAAAGGAGATTGCCCATTTGTCTCTCACAGAGTGACTGGTGGATTTGAACCACCAGAGAGCTGCCACTTTGATTAGCAGTACAATTCCTTACTGACTTGCCACTAGAGCTCAGTCGTAGTCTTTCAGGAACCAATTATTCGCTGAATATTTTCCTCATCTTTAATAAGCCAACAGTTCCATTAGGACACCCTCATAGAATATACCTGGAGATGTATGAGATCAAGATTTTACTTTCAATATTCTTTTCCTTAATTAAATCACCTTTTTAAATCATATGATATATAACATATCCAAATATACTTAATTTTACTATGTTTTGCAGATTCTTTACTTTCTTTAAATTGAAGTTTTATATCAATCTTGTGTTAAGCAAAATCATTTTTTTTTCCCAGCAGCGTTGGCTCACTTCACATCTCTGGGTCACATTTTAACATTTTTTAAGTATTTAAAACTATTTTATGTTATTGTAAACTTAATAATAGATTAATAGAAACAAACTTTTTATAATTGAGCAAATTCTGACTCAGAGTAATTCTCTGTATGGCTTCTAAATTTGTAAATCTTAATCAGAGGAGAACCAACCCATACCTGACTTTCTAGCAGGTTTTCATAGGCCAAGGAGGAGATTGTCCAACTTTCTCCTGCAGAGCAGTTGGTAGGTTCAAACTGCATGCCTTCAGGATTGCAGCACAGCTTCTACCGCTGTATTTCTCATGTGCAGCAACAAGTGGGCTTTGAACTGCTGCAGTACAACACATGACTATATCCCTGAGGCTCCTTTTTAGAATGTTTACAGTATGTTGTTGATGTTATGTGCTGCTGAGTTAGAAAAGAATCATAGCTTCCTCTTCAGTTAGTCACACCAAAGGAGAATTTACCTTTCTCCCACTGAGAAACTGGTAGATTTGAACAACCAGTATTTATTTGGGTTGGCAGTACAATCCCTTATCTAGTAGACTACCAGAGCTCCCTAGATTACATTACAATGTAGACATAACTTACATGTTCTGGGAAATGAAATATTTACATGAATTACTTTATTGTGAGAGCCTCTTTATAATATTTGTCTAAAAGAAATACCACAATATCTCAGAGGTAAACTTTGGTTAATATCTGAGCATGTTTATGAAAAACCATAAATTAAATTTTACACAGGTGCTAATTTGGTTGACAAAATATTTAGTGAAAACATGCGATTCATGATGTTTAATTGAGTACAAAAAATATTAATCTAAATTGAACCTTTTGTTTGTTTTTTAACATTATGAACAAATATTATAAAAAAAGTTACCAAAATTTTAAGTTGAAATGTTAGTTTCTTTCCCCTGAAACTAAAAATCTGTTAGTGAGATATACATGCAGTTACACGAATCTCTTTGTTCACAATGATGGTTTCCATGAAAAAATAAATAATAAAGTAGAAATAAATAATTTTGTAGTAAAATATAAATGTTTCTGTCCTTTGTCCAATAAATGTGACATGACTTTACTTAGTTGTGTCATGGGTTCTAGTAAACGATCTTTTTAGCCGCCAGAAGAGTGTTCTTCAGTAGCATCACCACTGTCATGGGTCCCACACCTCCTGGAACAGGAGTGATGAATCTTGCCTTCTTCTTCACCGCTGGTGGAGGAAACAGAAAGACCTTAATGTTTAAACTCATCTGAGTATTTTATATCTTTTAAGCACATGGAATACAGTGAATTTTCCCACCTTTCATTCCAACAATCTCAAATACCTTTTAGAATGCAACAGCTATATCATACACACATGTATATATTTAGATAAGCAGATTTGTGTATGATATCTAAGGGACTAGACCACAATAAGAATAATAGGCCACCAGAGTTCCCTTAAGACAGCAGATCCAATTTTCATGCAGCTCAGTCAGTTCTGTATGATGAAAAGCTACAACCCATAATTGCTCCAATTGCCTATATATCTCCACTTAGCTTCTAAAATTCATAATATTGGTCATAAAATAGAGATGGAATATAGACGGTTCAGCACAAGTCACTCTGATTGCAAGTATTAGTGTTAATAACAGTATAATTAATGTATCAATAAGCATTCCAGTTCAAGCTTACTAAAAATATGTTCAACATACATGTTTACTGAGAATATATCTATCTATCTATCTATCTATCTATCTATCTATCTATCTATCTATCTATATCTATCTATCTAGTTGCCTAAATGAGTGAGGAGTTACTCTGGCAAACCAAAGGCAGGCAGTTCAAATTCACCATCTGCTCCCCAGAAGAAAGATGAGTGATCTCCCCACGTAATTTACAGCCTCTGAAAACCCATGGGAGGTTTCCACTTTACAACAAAGAGTTAGGAAGCTTGTGTGTGTGTGTGTGTGTGTGTGTGTGTGTGTGTGTGTTCCTATTAAAAGGATTTGTTTCTCAGTGAACATATGCAGAAAAAAAATGATCTTTCATTATTATAACATTCAGTATGTCTTACTCAATAATATTTTCTACCATAGCACAATGGTAAATGGTTGCCTACCTACATTAACTAAGTTAGAAGTTGGTGGCTCCAACTCACCAAACTCAAAACATACCATCAATCATGAAAATAGTAAAGATCAGGCAATGCTTCATTCTATTATATATGAAGTTGCAATGAGTCAGAGGATACTAGTCAGCAATCAATAACAACAATGGTCTTCACCTGACCTTGGCCAAGGTTTCTTTCAATCAAAAGCATTTAGTAGAAAGCAACAGACTCCTATGAACTACTCACTATGTGGAAGATTATATTTTAATACAGCTGGTTATTCAAGCCCTTGTTTCAAATAAGTTTGATTTCTATTTCACAAAATGGATTAATGTTAAAGTGGAGTTTGAACATGATCATGAGAAGTTGTTATGTGCCATCCAGTCGAATATGACTCATAGTGGCCCTATGAACAAAAGATCTGAACCCTCTTCTATCCTATGCCATCTTCATACTTTCTGACACACATGAGCCCATTGTGGCAGTCACCATGCCAATCCACCTGATTGAGGGTCTTCCTTTCCTTTGCTGACCCTCCATCCTTCTAAGCATCATGTCTTTCTCCAAGGAATAGCACCTCCTAGCAACATGCCTAAAGTATGTGAGGTGAAGCCTCATCATTCTTGCCTCCAAAAAGCACTCCTGCTGCATCCTCTTCAAGACATATCTATTTGTTCTTTTGGTCATCCATAGGATGTTCAGTGCTCTTCACCAACACCACAGCTCAAAAGCATCAATTCTGTTTCTGTCATCCTTATTCATTGTCCAGCTCTCAGATGCATAGCAAGTGATCAGAAAGACTATGGCCTGAATCAGACACACCTTAGTCCTCAAACTGACATCATTACTCTTATAATTTGTAGAGGTCCCTAACTGGCACATTTGCCAGATGCAATATGTCTCCTTATTTCACTAGGGATATTGTAGCTAATGTTAGATAGATTTTAGCTGAAAGCAGGGAATACCAGAAGAATGTCTATCTGTGTTTCATTGATAATGCAAAGGTGTTTGACTGTGTGGATAATAACAAACTGTGGCTGACTCTGAGAAGAATGGGAATCCCAAAACACTTGATCGTGCTAATGTGAAACCTATACTTGGACCAAAAGGCAGTCGTCAGAACAAAGCAATGAAACAATGCATGGTTCAAAATTGGGAAGGGTATACGTGAGGGATGCGTCCTATCTCCATACCTTTTCAACCTGTATGCAGAAGAGCTTATCCAGGAGGCTGGGCTCTATGAGAAGTGTGGCATCAGGATTGGAGGAATATCTATCAACAATCTGCGTTATGCAGATGACACAACTCTGCTTGCTGAAACTGAGGAGGACCTGAAGTGCTTGCTACAGAGGGTTAAGGATTGCAGCCTTCAATATGGATTGAGGCTCAATGTCAAGAAGACAAAGATTCTCACTATGGGACCAATTGGTAGCATCAGGATAGATGGTGAAGAGATTGAGATTGTTCACGGCTTTAATCTGCATGGCTCCACAGTCAACACTCTCGGCACCAGTAGCCAGGAAATTAAAAGATGTATTGCGATAGGAAAGTCTGCTGTTAGGGACCTCGCCAAAGTACTTAAGAGCAATGGTGTCACTCTGGAGGCTAAAGTGTATCTGATACAGGCCATGGTCTTTCCAATCACTTGTTATCCTTCAGAGAGTTGGTCAATGACTAGGGTCATTGGATGGAGGATTGATGCTTTTGAGCTGTGGTGCTGGAGGAGTATTGAGTGTATCATGGACTGCTAAGAAAACAAACAGGCTGCTCCTTGGAGATAAGGATTCTGAGGCTTTGTCTGACATACTTTGGACATGTTTTACGGAGGTACTGGTCCTTGGAGAGGAACGTCATGCTTGGGAGGGCCCAGAAGGGGAAGACCCTCTATGGGGTGGATTGATTCAGTGACTGGGGTAATTTGGATGGGTGTGTCAGAGGCAGTGAGATTGGCACAAGATAGAGCAGGGATTAATATGGTAACAACAACACCAAGGGCGTTAATTGTGGATTGAAGCAAGATAAAGCTGTTGATGGTTTCAATCTCCTCTTGATCCATCATGATGCCTCTCAGTCCAATGGTAAGAATATTCGTTTTCTTGACACTGAGATGCAATGTATACCTAAGGGTACATTCCTTGATCTTCTGCAACAAATGCTTCAAGTCCTACTCACTTTCAGTAAGCATGGTTGTGTCATCTACATAATGCAAGTTAGTGATGAGTCTCCCTCCAATTCTGATTCCAAACTCCTCTTCATAGAGTCCAGCGGCTCAGACAATTTGTTCATTATCCAGATTTAGTATGTATGGCAGTGACAAATATGACATCAAAATCTCTCTCTATTTTTTACTTGATTTTCAGGAAAATAAATGTTTCAGAAAGAAGTACAAGTTCATCAATGTTTGGCTGGAGTTTATAAAACATTTCACTCTATATCTTTCCCCCTCATTATGTAGGATGAGGATATAGAAGTGATTTCTCAACCCCCCCCCCAAAAAAAAACCCTTAGGATTTACTATTAGCAAATAAGAGTGAGTATAAATGTCAATGCTGAAGACAAATAATTTAGTTTCATGATTTTGCATACATATTTCAAGGTTGTTACATGCAACATGTTTATTAAGGAAGTATCAGAGTTGTCAGAAGAACTAGAATTAGTTGTGTGAGAGAGTTAATCTTAATTCATGCTTGATGCTATGAAAAACACCTTCCTTAACCACTTCTGCAAGATAGTAAGTTAACAAGCATTACATCACCAGAGTAGCCTCTTATTGGCTGGTCTTTTCCCTGAGGGCAGACAAGAGTTTATACCTGCTTGTAGATGATGATGTGTTGTTTTTTTTAGATTAGTCCTATTATGTATGGTGAGATGGTGTTACAAATGTCACACTGAAGGAAAGTTCAGAAACATGTCAGGCAATATGATCCTTCCAATACTTACTTACTATGCATACTAGTGTGAGGAAGTATATGCACATCTTAGGGGAAATAGCAAAAGTTTTGTATGTATGCGAATCTGATTACTATCAGCACTTTCATCAGAGGCTAATTAACAAGTATGGCAAAACCAAGGTTAGATTCAATTGAAACAAAGTCAACATGACTTAAGAGTTACTGAAACCATTTGACAATTGTAAATAAAACAATCATCACATCCTATTGTTGTCTGCTCAGAAATTGCTCTGAGAAATGAGATTGTGATAAAGATAACTTGGTAAGGTTTTAGGCAACTTTATGAAAACGATGGCATTTTTGAGGAAAGGCAAAAAAATATTATGACAATTTGTTTCAATAACCTTTGTAATCTTTTGATCCTGCAAAGTAAATTTTATTAGAGCCTAAACTGAATCATATAGAAAGGAAATAGATTAGTGCTTAAAATCAGTCATTTTAGATACAAGTACAATCTTATGTATTAGTCTGACATGTCTCTCTATTATTTCTTATCTGGTATTTATTTATCTTGCTTTTTATATTATTCATTTACTCTTTGCTGTTCAGTCAGAACTCATAATGGATGGTACAGCAGATTTTCAGAGCCCATAAACCACACAAGAGGAAACTGCCCATTTTTCTTCGTTCGTGAATTCAAACCCCTGCCTTTGGTCTGGCAGTGAAACTCCCTAACCACTAGACCACCAGATAGTTATAATAAATGTCATTTCCTTTGTAAAGTCTATTGACTTCCCCACTAAGTTAACTGTTCATTCATTATTCCATCAGACTTTCAGAAATGTGATTTTCCAATTTTAATCAGAGTATGTCCATTTTCAAATAAGGCATCTCCGGAGAATGTAGTCAAATTATGAATACATGATTCCTTTAATTCCAAGACTCTGATATTCCCCCTTGCTGAGAATCAAAGTCGAATGTGGCACACGTTTCTAATAATGAGAGAGGAGAGATGGAGTCACATAGAGAAATATCATGGAGGAAATTTATGAAATGACTGAGACTCACTCATTTCAGTAAGCTTAATATATGGTGGATATTTTTAAAAATATTAAAAATTGAAACATGAAGATCCTATATGAAGGAAAGCATTATTATGTGATTAAGTATCTTCTTCCAGTTTATAATTATATGTATGTTGCTAGTTGCCATTTAGATGACTATGACTCCTAGTGACCTAGAACAAAATTTTGTCCTATCCTATGCCATCCCCATGATCTTTGCTATAAATGATACCACTTTTCCAGTCACTATGTCAATCCATTTCACTGAGGATCTCCTTTCTTTTGCTGACCCTCTACTTTTTCAAGCATGCATACATGTGTATTAAAAAGATACTTCACTCCCTCATTGATACACAATGAGGAAGTTTTTCTTTTGCTTTTCAAGGAGAGGAGCAAACGGGGGGTGGGTGAGGTGGGGTGGGTGGGGAGAAGGGTGCAACAATGAATAAATGGAATTCCAAAATCTCTGTAGATGTTTATTGAAATGAAAAATAAATAAATTAAAATTAAAAAAAGATACTTCACTTTACAATTTTCCTTAAACATTTGAAGGATTTTAAGTGAATAGGTTTGTTTTGGTTTCTTATAAGGAATAAGGAGATGGCATTATAAGGAAGCACATGTTTACTTACTAAAAAAGAAGATATAGTACTATCTACCACTGCAATAAATTCTTACCCTATATCATGTGTCGAATGTAAACTATTGTTAGAGGTGCCATCCAGTAAAATTCATAGTCACCCTATGAACAGCAGATCTGAACCCTGTCCTATCCTGTGCCATCCTCACCATCTCTGACACACATGAACCCATTGCTACAGTCACTGTGTCTAAACCCAAGTGGTTTAGAGTCTTCTTCTCCTTCATTGTCCCTCCACCCTCCCAAGCATGTGTACCTTTCGAAAGAATAGCCTCTTCTAGCAACATGCCCAAAGCAAGTGAGAAAAAGCTTTATTACGTTTGCCTTTAAGAAGCACTCTGGGTGCCTCTTCTTTAAGACACATCTGTTTCTTTTGGAAGTTCATGGGATAGTCATTGCTCTTCTCCAACTCCACAGCTTTAAGGCATCAGTTCTTCTGTCATCTTTACCCATTGTCCAGCTCTCAGCAGCATAGCAAGTGCTTGGAATGACCATGGTCTGAATCAGGTGCATCTTAATCCTCAAACATACATCATCGCTCCTTAGTAATCTGAAGAGGTGCCTGACTACAGATTTTCCCAGCGTAATACATCTCCTGATCTCTTGACTTCTAGTACCAAGTGTGGTTATTGATGGTGGATCCAAGTAATATGAAGCTGGGAGAGTTTCAATCTTTTCTCCATATATCATGATGTTTCCTATTGGTCCAGTGGAAAGACTTTTTTTCCCCCCTTGATGTTGGGATGCAATCCATATTGAAGGCTATAGTCTTTGATCTTCTGCAGCAAGTGTATCAAGTCCTCCTCACTTTCAGCAAGCAAGGTTGTGTCATCTGCATGTGGTTGTTGTTGTCATGTGCTATCGAGTCGCTTGTGACTCATAGCGACCCTATGTACAACAGCCCTAAACCCTGCTCTGTCCTTTGCCAATTGCACATCTCCGATACACCCATCCCAATTGCTTCAGTCACTGAATCAATCCACCTCATAGAGGGTCTTCCTCTCTTGCGCTGTCCCTCCACCCTACCAAGCATGATGTCCCTCTCCAAGGACTGGTCCCTCCTTACAACATGTCCAAAGTAGATTAGACGGAGCCTCAGAATCCTTGCCTCCAAGGAGCCACACTGTTTAACCTTTTCTAGGATGAATCTGTTTGTTTTCCTAACAGTCCATGGTACCCTCAATGCTTTTCTCCAGCACCACAGCTCAAAGGCATCAATTCTCCTTCTATCCTTCTTATTCATTGTCCAACTCCCTGATGCATAACAATTGATTGCAAAGACCATGGCCTGTATCGGACACACCTTAGTCTCCAGAGAGACACCATTGCTCTTCAGAACTTTGAAGAGGTCCCTAACAGCAGACTTTCCTATCGCAATACGTCTTTTGATTTCCTGGCTACTGATGCCAAGAGTGTTGACTGTTGAGCCAAGTAAACTAAAGCTGTGAACAACTTCAATCTCTTCACCATCCATCCTGCTGCTGCCAATTGGTCCAGTGGTGAGAATCTTTGTCTTCTTGACACTGAGCCTCAATCCACATTGGAGGCTACAGTCCTTGACCCTCTGTAGCAAGCACTTCAGGTCCTCCTCAGTTTTAGCAAGCAGGGTTGTGTCATCTGCATAACGCAGATCGTTGATAGATCTTCCACCAATCTTGACCCCACATTCCTCCTCATAGAGCCCAGCCTCCTGGATAATATGTTCTACGTACAGATTGAAAAGGTATGGAGACAGGACACATCCCTGGCGCATGCCTTTCCCAATTTTGGACCATGCAGTGTTTCCTTGCTCTTTTCTGACAACTGCCTCTTGGTCCAAGTATAGGTTTTTCATTAGCATGAGTCTTCCTCCAATCCTGATGCCATATTATTCTTCAAAGAGTACAGTTTATCAAATAATTTGCTCAACATACAGACTTAATGCTGTTGTTGATTAAATGCCTTCGAGTTGGGCACGATCATAGCAACTCTATGAACTCTATGGTTTGAAGCCCCTCTACAACTATCGGCATTTATCAAAGTTCATTGAGTTTCTGAAATCATGTGATTTAGGAAGTGGATGTCACTCCTGCAAGGATACAATCCTGACAGTTTCCTTAAGTTCAAATGATGTACTGTTCACCTGCTTGCTCTGTCTGCACAACAGCCTCTTGGTCTCGGTATGGATTTCTATACCTATATCTAGAAAGTTAATTGGAGACAGAATTATTATTACCTTTTCCTCTAGACTTTTTTCCAAGGTATCTTTTTCCATCTAAGAAGTCACTCCAAAACTCAATGACTTTAAAACTTCAGTGGTTTAATATCCTTCGTGTTTCTGTAGATTGATTAGCTGGGTTGCTTTTGTTGAGGGTAGTATATTTCAGGCTAGATGGTCTGGGATGACCTCACTCACATGTGTGAAGCCTGGTTTTAGAGGTTAAGTTAGTCAGGAAGATTGAAAATTCTTTTCCATATAGCATCTGTCATAAGTGGAATAAATTAGAATCTCACTGCTTTCAAGCTGGTCTCAATTCATAATGACCCTCTATTGGGTTTCAGAGGCTGTGAACTTTTATGGGAGTAGACTGCTATCTTTAGCCCATGAAGTTCGTGTTTGATTCAAACTGCTGATCTTCCAGGTAAGCAGCCCAATAAGTGATACACTCCATCACCAGGACTTGAATAGTGACCTATCAAAAAAGTTATAAAAAGAAATCTCAGAGTAGGGCATAATTTAGAATAAGGGCATTTGCAGATGTAATTCCATGGACTACCAAAATCATGGGGTTACACAATCTGGTAGGTGGAGGGAGGAGTTAAAGAAAATGGGAAAGATCCAGCAGAAATCTGAAAAGACAGGTTAATTGTGGACATAGATCAATGGTGATTGGTTTTACAAGATGCAATTAATGAGAATGATTATATGAAACACAATGTGAGTGAAGACTAGTGTGAAACACAATGTATATGAATTTTGTGTACATACCAATATAAAATAAAAGTAATTAAAATAAATGGGGTTGTTGTTGCTTGATGCCGTCGAGTTGTAGACGACTCATAGCGACCCTATTATGAAGGAACGGCCTGGGCACTGTTCCTACTAGAGTTTCCGGAAGCAAGCCATTTCGGAAGTGGATGCCGCTCCTGCTTAAAATATATGTATAAAAGAACAAATCAATCAATCTTGCAGGAAGTGCAAGAATGGTGTTCCTTGGTGGCAAGGGTGGTGAAATGTCAGCTCACCTATTTTGGGCATGTTGTGAAGAGGCCATGGTCCTTGGGGAAAAGCTGGTAAGCTGGGAAAAAAAGGTGGAAGGAGGGTCAATGAAAGACAGGAAGCCCCTCCCCTCGGTAAGATGCATTGAAATGCACGGATTGTAACAATGGGCTTGAGCCTGTTGAAAAGGGTGAGGATGACAGAGCGTAGATCAAAGTTCAGACCTGTTTTTCATAGGGTTACTTGAAGGGACCTAACAACAATAAACAACAACAACAATTAATTTAACTCTTTCAAGAAGAGAACATTGTGGGTTAGGATGGTCCCTAAATTCAATGTAACATGGAGAACCAGAAAGGGAAGCGGTGTGAAGGCAGAGGCAGAGATTCACATCACATATCTACAAGCCAAGACCTGCCAAGGATTTCCAATAGCTTCCCTAAACTACAAGAAAGGCATGGAATAAGTCCTCCGTCAGAATCTTCATGAGGAATCCGCTCTGCTCACTCCGTGGTTTCAGATTCTGTGCTCCAGATTGTGAAAGAAGTCATTCTGGTTGTTTTAAATCAGAATTTGTTAGAAGATTCCCTGGGACTCAGATTCAATTTCTGGCCAATGGACCTCATGCAAATGGATGCTGAACAAGGTTCAGTGGATCTTATAAACTAAGATGACTAAGAAGAAAAGTCTAGAGATCTACTTCTAAATATTAACCAATGAAAACTTCATGAATCACAAAGAAATAGTGTCTAGTCTGTTGGAACAATCAATCATGGGGATGGCAGGGTTGCCATAATCAAAGCCATAAATGCAGTTGACAAAAGGAAATTGGTACAATATTGTATGCTCCAGGAGTCCCAATGACTTCCCATGAAAGCCTCACACTCCCAAGCAATTCCCAGCCAGTCCCAAAGTACAAAAGCTTCTCGAGTCTCAGTTACCATCACATTTGTTAATACACATGGCCTGGTTCAGATTTAAAAATTTAGGGCAGAAAAAGTGATAAAGTCTCATTGCAAAGGGAATTTACATGCAACAATGTTACAAAGAAAGGTGGCAATGTAAAAAAAAAATCTGTGATAATAATCTCTTGAGTTCTAGTTTCTACTATCAATCCAATCAGTAGCTGGATTAAGCCTTTACAAATATATTTAAGCAGTACAGTTTATGAATATTTGATATCACGAGAACAAAATAAAACGTTTTTTGTCACAGCAATCAAGAGCTTTCATTATTTGGCCCCTTAGCTAGCCTCATTTTCTAACCCTATACTGAACTATTTTGTTTCCAAACAGTTACAAACTGGCCCTACGGAAATTCCCAGCAAATGATTCTTTAGCAAGGCAGACATTATATTACTGTATGTTGGAGTTTCCAGCCTTGTTGGGAGAGACAGACTTTATACATACCACACTTAATGAAGCTGTTTTGATATTTAAATACAACTGTCTTATAAAATAACATCATTAATATGAAACTTTATCTACTTCTCTTTAGAATATTATACATTTTATTTGTATTTTGCTTTGTCTGTTAGGCCCCAGCATGTGGCTCATGCCTCATAGAAACCTGTGTACAACAGTATGAAACATTCCCCAGTCCTGAGCCATCATCACAATCTCTGCCACATTTTGCACTGACACTTCACTTTATCAAGCATGATAATGTATCTCAAGTCAGACTGAACACATGAAATGCTCACTAGCTGCATGTGGCTTGTGGCTGCCATAATGGATGCTATTTTTCAAGATTCTGATTTTCCTATCCCCTTACATTCAGTTGAACTTCCCTCTATCCCACCCCAGCTTACTAGAGTAGTAGTTGTTGTTGTTGTTAGGTGCCGTCGAGTAGTAGACGACTCATAGCGACCCTATGAACAAAAGGCCTGAGCACTGTTCGTACATAGAGTTTCTGGAGGCAAGCCATTTTGGAAGTGGATGCCGCTCCTGCTTTCAGGCTTGTTTTAGTTGGGAAGCTCCAGCCAACACTGTCCACCATGGGTAACCATTACCACGTTTGGTACATCAGTGTGCTAGAGTTGTAGCACCTTGAAATGTATTAATTCAACATCACCCAAGTGTGCTCCTTAGCTATGCTAAAATAATTGCTGTTTTCTTGAATAATCCTGATCAATAATGTATTTGTATTAATGTCAGAGTAGCTGCTGCTCTCTCTAATAGACTTTTTCTTTTTAGCCCTCCTGCTCCCCAATTCTGAGGCTAGATGATAAACTGAGTGTTATTAATTGCTTGATTGACAGTTGTTGTTGTTGACTGCCTTCGAGTTGAGCACAACTCATAGCGACCCTATGAACAAAAAGCCTGAAGCCTTTCTAGAACTATCAACATTTATCAAAGTTCATAGACTTTCTGGAGGCATGTTGTTTAGGAAGTGGATGCCACCCCTGCTTCAAATTATTCATGGTAGTATTACAAATAAGTTAATATTACTGATACCATCTTAAAAAAAATTAAAAAATCTGAAAATCAGAATTCTATAAATGGGAATCCTTTTTTTTTTCTTTTGGGAATCCTACTTTGCAAAACTTATACATAGACCAGGAAGCGGTCCTCAGAAAAGACCAAGGAAACACTACATGGCTCAAAACCAGGAAAAGAGTGCATCAGGGATGCAACCTGTCTCCATTCTTTTTCAATCTATGTAAAGAACAGATCATTTGGAAAGCTTGGCTTTTTGAGGAGGAATGTGGTATAAGGATTGGAGGAAGACTCATCACAACCTATGTTATGAAGATGACACACCTTGCTTGCTGAAAGGGAAAAGGACCTGAAGTGCTTGCTGCCAAAGGTCAAGGACTGCAGCCTTAAATATGGGTTGAATTCAACATCAAAAAAGAAAGATTCTCACACTGATCTAATTGGAAGAACCAGGATAGATGGAGAAGTGACTGAGGTTGCTAACAATTACAGTTTGCTTAGTTCCACAATCAACACTCTGGCACCAGGAGTCAGGAGATCAAAAGTGGAATTGCATTGGGAAAATCTGCTGTCAGGGACCTCTCCAGAGTACTGAAAAGCAACAATGTCAGTCTGGAGACTGAGGTGCCCCTAATCCATGCCATGGTCTTCACTTGCTATGCATCAGAGAGCTGGACAATTACTAAGGATGACAGAAGAAGAATATATACCTTTGAGTTGTGGTGCTAGATTAGAGTCTTGAACATACCATGGATTGCCAAGAAAACAAATAGTTCTGTCTCCGAGAGGGTGAAACCAAGTTTCTTTTTGGAGGCTAGGATTTTGAAGCTCTTTCTTATATACTTTGGGCACATGGCCAGGAGAGACCAATTCTTGGAAAGGATGAGATGGATTGATGGGTAATGGGGGTTTGTGTGTTGGAATTTGTGAGACTGGCTCAGGACAAGGAAGAGTTCAGAGCTGCTGTACATAGGGTCGCAGGCAACTTGACTACACATAACAACAGCAACACAACAACAAACAATTTCTGTCAGTACTTCCTGCCCCCTAAAAATATGTCAAAATCTTACAGATGTCACTTTGTTTGAAAATACTGTGTTGTTATGTGCCGCTGAGTTGAGTATGACTCATAGAGACCATATAAACAACAATTCTGAACCTTGCCCTATCCTGAGACAACTTCACCATCACTGACAGACTTGCCTTAACTGCCTGTCTATCAATCCATCTCATTGAAGGTCTTCCTCTCTTGCTCTGACCTTCTAACTTTCTAAGCATGATGTCTTTCTCCAAGGAATGCCATTAGTATATATAGAATGAGGTAATACTGAAATAGTGGGTCCTAATCTCCTTTAGGAAGCAGGAGTGGCATCCATGTCCTAGATAGCATGCCTCTGGAAACTCTACGAACTTTGACAAAGTGTCAATAGTTGTAGAGGGGCTTCAGGCCTACATTGTTCATGGGGTCGCTGTGAGTCGTGCTTGACTCAAAGGCGATCAACAACAATCTCCTTTAAGTAAATGATGTCCTTCTAAAAAGAGAAAAGAAAAAATAAAAAAAAAATTAAAAGAATAAGTTGTTGTAGTTATATGCCTTTGAGTTGCTTGCAAGTTATAAGAGACCCTATGCACAATAACAGCTCTGAACCATGCTCTAACTTTAGCCAATCTCATTTTCTCCAACATACCTACTCCCATTACCACAGTCATTGAGTCAATCAATCTCATCCAGGGTCTTCCTCTCTTATGACATCCACCCACCCTTCCAAGCATGATGTCCTTCTCCAAGGACTGGTCCCTCCTGGCAACATGCCTAAAGTATGTGAGACAGAGCTTCAAAATCCTCACCTCCAAGGAGCAAACTTACTTTCAGCTTCTCTAGAACAGACTTGTTTATTCTCTTGGCAATCCATGGTGTGTTCAATTACTCTTCTTCAGCACAATAAATCAAAGGAATTGATTCTTCTTTGATTATCCTCAGGCATTGTCCAACGCTCTCATGCATAGCAAGTAATTACAAAGAACATTGCTTATATCAGGTGCACCTTAGTTTCTAGACAGATATTATTGCTCTTCAGTATTCTAGAAAGGTTCCTGATAGCAGACTTTCCCAATACAATTAATTTTTATTTTCTGGCTGCTGGTACCAAGAGTGCTGATTAGGAGCCAAGCAAGCTGATGTTGTTACAATCTCAATCTCTTCTCTGTCTATCATGATGCTGCCAATTGGCCCAGTGGTGAGAATGTTTGGTTTCTTGATAGTGAACTTCAATCAATATAGATATATAAATATAGATAATATATAAATAATAATGTATCAATAAATAGAAATATTTATACAATATGGATAGAATATACTTATATACAGAAAAGTACAGATAGTAATGTGAAGATGGAGGTCGAGACTGAAGTGATTTATCTACAAACCAAAGAACACGAAAGAGTACCAGCAACCAGCAGAAGCTAGGAAGGCCAACGAAAGATCTTCAGAGAGGGCAAGGTTCTACTGACACTTTGAATTTTGTGCTATAGCTTCCAGAACTGAGATAAAATAGATTTCTGTTGTTAATAGTGACTCAGTGTAGTCTTTTTAACAGAAGTCCAAGGACAGGAATACAGTTGGGAATAAATCAGGGTAATGTTGGAAGCATTTTAGAGAGGGATGAAAAAATTAGATATGAAAGTCAGAAAAAGACTTCTGTCAAACCTCACAAAAGCTCCAAATCTGCTGGATGGATGCTTATCATTGTTATTGTTATGTGCCATCAGGTTGCCTGCAACTCATAGCGACCCTATGTACAACAGCCTTAAACGCTGTTCTATCCTGTGCCAAATTTATTGTCTCTGACAAACCTACCTCCATTACTACTGTCACTGAATCCACCCATCTCATCGAGGGTCTTCCTCTCTTGCACTGTCCCTCCACTCTCTCAAGCATGATGTCCCTTTCCAAGGACTGGTCCATCCTTGCAACATGTCCAAAGTAAGTCAGATGAAGCCTCAGAATCCTTGCCTCCAAGGATCAGCTTGCTCTCACCCTCTATAGGATGAACCTGTTTGTTCTCCTAACAGTCCATAGAATATTCAATATTCATTGGTTCTTCTAGAACTACAGTTCAAAGACATCAATTCTCCTTCTATCATCCTTAGTCATTGTCCAGCTTTCTGACCCATAGCAAGTAATTGCAAAGACCATGGCCTGTATTAGGCACACGTTAGTCTCCAGACTAGCATTGTTGCTCTTCAGTACTTTGGAGAGGTCTCTGACAGCCAACTTTTCCAGTGCAATTCATCTTTTAATTTTTCCTGGCTGCTGATATCAAGAATGTTGATTGTGGAGCCAAGCAAATTAAAACTGTTAAAAAACTCAATATCTTCACTATCATGATGCTGCCAATCAGCCCGGTGGTGACAATCTTTGTTTTCTTGATGTTGAGTTTCAGTCTATATGAAGGCTGCAGTCCTTGACCTTCTGCAACAAGCGCTTCAGGTCCTCCTCAGTTTCAGCAAGCAGGGTTGTGTTATCTGCATAATGCAGATTGTTGATAAGTCTACCTCCAATCCTGATGCCACATTTCTCGTCACAGAGTCCAGCCTCCCGGATTATCTGTTCTGCATATAGATTGAAAAGGTATGAAGATAAGACACATCCCTGACATACACCCTTCCTGCTCTGTTCTGAGGATTACCTCCTGGTCCACATATAGGTTTCACATAAGCACAATCAAGTGTTCTGGGATTTCCATTCTTCTCAGAGTCAGCCACAATTTGTTGTGATCCACACAGTCAAATGCCTTTGCATAGTCAATAAAACACAGATAGACATTCCTCTGGTACTCCCTTCATTCAGACAAGACCAATCTAACATTAGGTATAATATCCCTGGGGCTATGGCCTCTTCTAAACCCAGTCTGCACTTCAGGCAGTTCTCTGTTGATGTGTGATGTGCTGTTCCAGTTGTTTTTGGATTATCTTCAGCAGAATCTTGATTAGGGTAAGGGGAAAAAAAGAAGAAGAGAGAGAAATTCAGACACAAGAGATGCTAAAAGCAAAGTATGGCTTGAATTGATAATGCATCTGGTATAGTAGAAGAACTGAAAGGAGTTCAATTTGACTACACACAAGGTAGAAAAATGACAGGGAAAGGAGATGAAGCTCAGAAGGTGGTCAGAGGCTCGATGACTCCTGAGATGAGGCGTCAGGAAACAGGTGCAATGATAGGTTTCAAGATGAATAAATTTTAAGTCATTTGTGAATGAACTTTCACAATAGTGAAAGCCAATTTCATATAGTTTGCAATTGGGAAGTTAGAGAGAAAAATGTATATTAACAAGTGATTTTCAGGAGAAAATGAAAATAGAGATTTATTTTGCATTTTCACAATGCCAGGGTCTTCCACGTCATTAAGTTAAGCAAGA
>NW_006399980.1:1717410-1721609 GCF_000299155.1 Elephantulus edwardii | reverse complement strand
TATAGATATAGATGTATAGATAAAGATATAGTTGTTGTTGTTATGTGCCATCTCTGATCTTGCCTTTTCTTCTTTAGGTGAATCTACTTTTCTTCTTTTATTGCCTTCAGTTAATGAAAGAACTAAGGTTTAACTTTATATCAGTAGTTATAAAGAAGTGGTTATTTCATCTTTAAGGTGTGGAGTGATGAGAGAGATGGCAGAAGAAACTAGCTGTCCAATCTAATGTGTGCCTCAAAATAGCCAAGGATGAAAGCTTGCTTATAAAATATATGAACAGCAACATATAGGATGTTAACCGTGTGGCATCAAAGTAACCTTTGGCACTAACAGTCTATATTTCATGAGAAGGTGTCTCCCGTTTATGTTTCATTATCATAACTTCCTCTGGAAATTTTCTGCTCCCAGTTTCTCAGAGCTTGGTATTTAAGAATGTGAATCACATCTAAAACAGGCTATTAAGAATGAATATTTATTGTTTAGCAAAATTGAATTTCGGCTTCCATACATAATAATCTACTTCAATGGCCCTAATAAGGAACTTTCTGGGTTTACTTAAGTGGAATTTAATTGACTAGTACAATCTGACATTGTATATTCTGATAAAGTCAAAGATACATTTGTGCTATATGAATCTATTTTTGAATGGAAGGAGAGAAGACAGAAGGAAGAAATATGACTTCTTAATTGTGGCAAGGTAGCAGGAAAAAATGATTTGCATTTTTCATGTGACTGTCAGCTTCCTACTATACATCTTTAATTGTGTGAATTAAATGCTTGGAGAATTTTCCCATGCTTCTAAACATAGGCCATTTAGGTCTGCCCTCTGTAACAAATCCACTCTAATGAAGGGGAGATCAACTACAGGAAAATGAAGTACAGGAATAACAACCAGAAAAACCAGAATGGCACAAGACTGGAGAGAGTGTGACTCAGGAGATAATATGGAAACACTCCACTTTCTCATTTGGTTGGTACAAATACAACACATTTTAATGGTCCAGAGAGAGTAAAGGTTTCCTTAGCAAGGAAACAACAACCTTAAAAGCAAGGAGTCAGGTGCCTCAGGGAAATTGTGAATGGAAAATTCTGTCTCTATCCATAGAGGCATAATTTCCATCTGAGCACAAAAGACGTGTTTTGGAATTCTTGTTCTTCACAATATCACTCATAATTTGTTTGCATAGTCTGTAAAACACAAGTACCCATCTTTTAGTATACTCTTATTTCAGCTAAAATCCATCTGACATTAATAATGATATTCCTTATTCCATTTTTTTCTTCTGGATTCAGCTTGGATTTCTGGCAGTCCCAGGTAACGAACTGTTGCAACCATTTCTAATTGTCATCAGCAAGATTTTACTTGTGAGCGATACTAATTACATCATCTGACCATTTTTGCATGCTGTTGTATTATCTCTCTTTGGAATGAGAACAAATATGGATCTCTTGCAGCCAGTTGGCTAGTTTGCTGTCTTCTAAATTTCCTGCCTTAGACAAAAGTATACCTCCAGTGCTACATCCATTTGTTGAAACCTCTAAATTTGTATTCTATCAATTCTTGGAGCCTTGTTTTCTTGTTTTTGTCAATGCTTTCAGTTCAAACTGGACTTTTTCTTGTGCCATTATTTCTTGATCATCCTCCAGCAAAGTTGACTCTCAGTTCTTTTTTGGTACAATGACTCCACATTTTCCTTCCAACTGTCTGCTTGGCATCTTTGCTTTGAACGCCTGGTGAACAGATTTGCTGATGTCGCATGCATGAGCTTGCTTATTTTACAATCTGTTTCTGTTGATGAGCAGTACTTAAAAAGACATCCCTTAAAAAAAATTAAAAAAAGACATCCCTTATCTATTTACTGTGCAGATTATGACTATAATGCAGATAGCAATTTGTCTTTCTTTGCTTTAGTGACTTTATTCTTATATTTTAAAAAATCTAGTATATATTACTTGTCACACAAATAATAAGGAGCACTAGTGGTGCAAAGATTAAGGAATTTGCTGCTACTAAAATGTTAGCAATCACTCAGCAGCTACTCTTTTGTTTTCAAAAGACCTGATCATTGACTCCAACAGATCCAAACTAATTGCTATTAAGTTGGAACTATCTAGCTTATTAGTCATTGGGTTTCTGAAGCTATAAATTGCACAAGAAGATATTGCCTATCTTTCTCCCATGGAGTCACTGGCACTATAGAGAGGTGCAGCCTTTGGATTAGCAGTGCAATTCGTTATGGACTATACTATTGGAGATAAAGATCATAACCTGGAAAACCCAATCCGGCATTTCTACTTTGCCCTTTAGAGTCACTGTGAGTTGGAATTAACCTGAAAGCCCTCAACAAAAGCAACTACAATACCTCCTGAATAATAGAAGTGAAAATTTAAAAGGACTACTCAGAGGATATTTCATAGTGTCAAATAGCAAATTGAGAGAACTCTCAAACTTACTTTTTGTGAGGAAATAAAGCGATAAATTGCACTGGAAAAATTTGCAGTTATGAACCTCTCCAAATTATTGAGGAGTAATGATATCATTTTGAGGACTAAGATGTGTCTGATTCAGGCCATACTTCCAGGTTACTAGCTATTCATCTGAGAGTTGGACAATGAATAAGCATGACGAGAAAAGAATTGACCCCTGTGAGCTGTGGTGTTGGCCATGGATGTCCAAAAGAACAACCAGATATATCCTGGAATGGGTGCAGCCAGAGTGCTCTTCAGAGGCAAGAATGATGAACCTCTGCCTCACATATTTTGGGCATGTTTTTAGGAGGTGTTATTCCTTGGAGAAGGACATGATCCTGAGAAGGGTGGAGGGTTGGCAAATAGGAAGACCCTCTACAACATGGATTGACATGGTGACTGTCGGCAATGGACTCTTGTTTGTTAGGAAGTGAGAGAAGGACACAGGATAGAACAGGGTTCAGATCATTTGTTCATAGGGTTGCTATGAGTTTTATTCAATTCGACGGCACTTAACAACAACAACAATGTAAGATTCACCACTGTAATCTCCTATTAGACTACAAATGGTGTTATCTATAACACTTGGCTATTAATTTAATAAAATGTAGAGGAAAATGATAGAATACATAATATACGAAGAATGCAAAAGTCATTAAAAATACAAGGAAGAGCAAGATTGATGTAAAATTTGCTTTAGAACATAGAGAAGTCAAGTTGAAGGGAAGACTCAAGTGAGCAAACTTCAAGTGGTGGCTGGCAAAGACAAACTAAAACATTACCATGAGTCACATAAAGACTTGATATAGAAAATCCAGAAGAACATGCTGAACAGTCTCCACTTCCTAACTACTTCTTCAATCGCCACCTTGGTCCAAACACCATCATTTTTTCACTTGGATTGTTACAATAGTCAACCCCTTCAATGGTTTTCTATTAGACTTGTATCAAAATCTAAATTACCAAATACCTGCATTCAATTTTCAGAAAAGGTTACAGCCATCAAAGACTATTTGGGATGCAATTCTACTATGAAACACACAGGGAAATTATGAGTCAGAATTAACTTCACAGCAACTGATTTGGTATGTGATATGGCACCATTGTTGCTACCTCTTTGACTTCATTCTTTCCACTTTCTAACTATTTATTCTGTTCTGTTTACTATGGTCTCCTTGGAACTCATCAAAAACCACCAAACATGGTACACCTTAGGATCTTCACATGTATTTCTCTTTTCACCTGGATGTTCCTCTTGTTCAGACCATGAGAAAGTCTCTGACCACTTTTCCTAAACAACGCTGACCCCTCATTCTCTCAGGCCTTCGTTTTATAACATTAAACATTGCCAATATGTATATATTGCATAAATTAATAATGAAGGATCCCTGTTGGTGGTACAGCTGGGAAAACACTCTATTTTGAATAGAAAGCTTCTCAGATTGAACCTATCCACAACCTGAAGGTGAGAGACACAGAAGTCAGCTTCTAGAAGGATTACAGTCTTGGAAGCCTGAAGGGGCAGTTCAGCTCCATCCTTTTCTTTGGGTCTCTATGAATTGGAATAGACTCAGTAGAAATGTAAAGGGGCATTTGGTTGGTTTGTCTAAATGTTGTTGTTGTAGTTAAGTGTAGTTTTAATTGTGCTAATGCGAAACCTATACTTGGACCAAGAGGCAGTAGTCAGAACAGAGCAGGGTAACACTGCATGGTTCAAAATTGGGAAGGGT
>NW_006399980.1:1713959-1716695 GCF_000299155.1 Elephantulus edwardii | reverse complement strand
CATCATGCTTGGGAGGGTAGAGGGACAGCGCAGGAGGGGAAGACCCTCTATGAGATGGATTGATTCAGTGACTGGGGTAATCGGGATGGGTGGGTCAGAGGCAGTGCGGTTGGCGCAGAATAGAGCAGGGTTTAGGGCTGTTGTGCATAGGGTCGCTATTAGTCGAAAACGACTCGACGGCACATTACAACAACAACAAGTGTTGAGTTGTAGATGACTCATAGTGACCCGATGAATGAAAGATCTGAACACTTGTAAAATTTCGTCATTTTTCCATGTTCCTAGAGTTTCTGGAGGCAAGCTATTTCAGAAGTGGATGCCCCTCATGCTTCCAAGCTTGTTTTAATGGAGAAGCTCCATCAAACCTTGTCCATCATGTTGTTGTTGTTATGTGCTGTCGAGTTGCTTGCGTCTCATAGTTATGTACAACAGCCCTAAATTCTGCTCTATCCTGTGACAATCCCACCATCTCTGACACACCTACCCCCATTATCCCAGTCACTGAATCAGTCCATCTCATCACAGGTTTTCCTCTTCTGTGCTGTCTCTCCACCTTCCCAAGCATGATGTCCCTCTACTAGGACTGGTCCCTCCTTGAAACATGTTCAAAGTATGTCAGATGAAGCTTCAGAATCCTTGCTTTCAAGGAGTAGCTGAGTTTCACCCTCTCCAGGACAAACCTGTTAGTTTTTTTAGCAGTCCATGGTATATTCAATACTCTTCTACAACACCACAGCTCAAAGGCATCAATTTTCCTTCTATCCTCCCTAGGCGATGTCCAACTCTCTGATGCATAGCAAGTGATTGAAAAGACCATGGCATGTATCAGGCACACCTTAGTCTCCAGACTGACATTGTTGCACATCAATACTTTAGAGAGGTCTCTAACTGCAGACTTTTCCACTGTAATGCGTCTTTTAATTTCCTGGCTGCTTGTACCAAAATTGTTGACTGTGGAGTCAAGCAAACCAAAATTATGAACAATCTCAATCTCTTCACCATCCATTATGATGCTGCCAACCAGCCCAGTGGTGTCCACCATGGGTAACCATTATTTCATTTGACACATCAGTGTCACAGTGTTTAGCATCATAGCATCATATACAAGTTACCCCTGTACAGCAAATGGACAGACCAGTGTTATACCACTTAGAAGAATGTTTGACCAAAAACAATCAAAACCAGGCCTGGGAGCTTTAGAGTAAAATCACCCATCTTGGGCTTAGTGGCATAACTTTCGATCCATCAGGCCAACTGAGCTCTCTCTATGTTGTCGTTGTTAAGCACAGTCGAGTCACAGACAACTCATAGCGACCCTATGAATGAATGATAACTTTGGTTGCTTCTCCATGTTCATAGAGTTGCCGGAGGCAAATCATTTCAGAAGTGGATGCCGCTCCTGCTTCCAAAGTTGTTTTAATCAGGAAAGTCTACCAAACACTGTTCACCATGGGTAAAAAAAATATATATTATATACATTATATAATACATATATAAATATATGTAATATGTAAAAAATATACAAGAATCTACTGGATCATATGTATGGGAAGAGACAGTGAAGTGGCTAAACATCATAAGACAGAACAAAACCGAGAGCCTAATGACCAAAGGACAGATAATTTGTGAGATGATATGCATTAAGAAAGTAAAAGGTCACTAAAAATACAGGAACGAAATACAAGACAGTAACATATGCCAGAAGCAAGTCTGGAAAAATATTATATATATATATATATATAATACATAGCAACACGTCAACAGAGAACTGCCAGATGTGCAGGCTGGGTTTAGAAGAGAATGTCTATCTGTGCTTCACTGACTATGCAAAGCTTTTGACTGTATGGATCACAACAAGCTGTGGCTGACTCTGAAAGGAATGGGAATCCCAGAACATTTGATTGTGCTAATGCAAAACCTATACTTGGACCAAGAGGTAGTCATCAGAACAGAGCAAGGAAACACTGCATGGTTCAAAATTGGTAAGGGTGTTTGCCAGGGATGTATTCTGTCTCCATACCTTTTCAAGCTGTATTCAGAACAAATCATATGAGACGTGGGGCTGTATAAGGAGTAATGTGGCATCAACACTGGAGGAAGATTCATCAACAAATGTCATTTGCAGATAACAGAACACTGCTTGATGAAACTGAGGAGGACCTGAAGTGCTTGCTGCAGAAGCCTTCAATATGAATTGAAGTTCAACATCAAGAAAACAAAGATTCTCACCACTGGGCCAATTGGCAGCATCTGTATGGATGGTGAAGATATTGAGATTGTTAATAGTTTGGTTGGCTCTACAGTCAATACTCTTGGTACCAGCAGCCAGGAAATCATTAGACAATTTGCATCCAGAAAGTCAGCTGTCAGGGACCTCTCCAGAGTACTGAAGAGCAACAACATCCGGCTGGAGACTAAGGTGTGCCTGATCTGGGCTATAGTCTTTGCAATTGCATGCTATGCATCAGAGAGCTTCACAGTGACTAGGGATGACAGAAAGACAATTGATGCCTTTGAGCTGGAGAAATATGTTGAATATACCATGGACTGCAAGGAGAACAAACAAGTTTTCCCTGGGGAGGTTGAAGCCTGGCTTCTCCTTGGAGGCAACGATTCTGAAGCTTGATTTGACATACTTTGGGCATGTTGCAAGGAGGGACCAGTTCTTGGAGAGGGACATCATTTTTGCGAGAGAGGAGGGACCGAGCAGGAGTGGAATACCTTCAATGAGATGGA
>NW_006399980.1:1701178-1713764 GCF_000299155.1 Elephantulus edwardii | reverse complement strand
TATATAATGTATATGTTGGAGCTCTGGTATCACAGTGCGTTGTGTGTTGGGCTACTGACCAAGAGGTCGGTGGTTCAAATCTGCCACGTGCTTCATGGGAGAATCTCTTCCCATAAATATTTATAGCCCTGGAAACCCAAAATTACCATAAGTCAGAATTTACTTAAAGACTGTGAGTTTTGGGGCATACTGTTATTTTGTTTTTTGTTGTTGTTATTTGCCATCACATTTGAAGTGACTCATAGTTAGCCATCAAGTTCCTAAGGGCTGTAAATCACATGGAAGGAAATTTTCCATCCTTCTCCTTCAAAACAGCTTTTGGATTAGAACCACTTGTCTTTAGATTGGATTAGTAGTTCAATTCTTTACCTGCCAGGCCGCCAGAGCTCCATTTTAGAATATGTATTAGTTTATTCTTTTTATCTCCTAACCAGAATCCAAACTACTATTGAGTGAAAATTCTTTTTAAGTTGTTTCTGTATACAGAGGGTCTAGATCAGTAGTTGGTATCTAGAAGGCCAATGAGTCAATAAAATTAGTCTAAAGAATTTAAAGGGATTAACAAAACCAATTTAAATGATAAAATAAGTGAAACTGAAGTCAGTGACAGTACAGTTACGGATAAATAAAAGCTACAAAGGGATTTGATATAATTTTCAAATTTTATAATGCTATCAAAAAGTATTTTTTCTAAGCCAGCTAATATGACTATCATTCAAATTTACAAGACAATCACTAATAGCATAGATGAGGAACTTGAAGATTAACTTCTGAAGTCTGAAACTGACTAAACAAGCTGTCAAGATGCATTGATACATACTGGTGATTAGAATGAGAAAGTTGGAAACAAAGATGGATGAGTAATTGGAAAATATTATCTTGGTAATGGAAACAACACAAGAGACCTCATTATAAAATTATATAAGCCCAATAACTTGTATTTCAATGAAATTAATTTTTCCAAATAGCATGTGACAACTTTGCAGGTATATCTTGCTGGATAGAGTATACAAGAATCTTATGGATTACATATATGAAAAAGGATAGTGAAGCAGCTCAACATCATCAGACAGAAAAAAGCCAAGAGCCTAACGACCAAAGGGCAGATAAGTTGTGAGATGAAATGCATTAAGAAAGCAAAAGGTCACTAAAAATACAAGAAAGAAAGACAAGACAGTAACAGATGCCAGAAGAGAGTCTGAAACTTTTTCTTGACTTTAAAGTAGTTAAAGAATAGAAGAAATACTGGGGGGGGGGGCGAGAAAAAAAAGGGCAACAGTAGACAACAAATTATTAGAAAGAAATGTGCAAAGAGTGGCAGAAAACCCAAAGGCAAGAACATGTTTATAGAGTTTCTCAAGCTCAAGGAACTAAAGGGCAAATTCAAGACTCCAATTCCAGTACTGGAGGATTTGAAGGGGAAAAATATTGAATGATACAATAAGCCTCAAAAGAAGATTATAGTAATACAGTCTCTGTGTAAAAACTAATTAGTCAATGCTCAACCATTTCAGGAGGTACCATATGATCAAAACTGATAGAACAGAAGAAAGAAGATTTAAACACCCTGAAGATATTGTGAGAATTTAAAAAAAAAAAAAAGCTTTAGGAATTGGAAACATGTACTGGCTGGGTTTTGTCAAGAAATTTGGAAGACAGCTTACCTGGGCAACCAACTGAAAGATATAACATTGTGCCTATCATAAAGAAGGTAATTCAATAGAAAATGGATGTTATGGTTTAAAAGTAAGAAAGGTGTGTGTCAGGGTTTTATCCTCTCTATATACATATTCAATCTGTATCCTGAGCAAATTAGTTGAGAAGTTAGACTCTATGAAGAAGAATGTGGCATCAGGATCAGAGGAAGACAGAGTTTAAGAGGTTAGAAATCCAAGTTCAGGATACAAACTCTAAGAGAAGGCCTAATCTGTCAATTATGGAGGAAAGTCTTTGTTTGCCTCAGTATCTGCAGGCCTGGCCTTTCCTCAGGGAGACCTTCACGTTTTCTGGCCTTCCTGGATGTCAAGGAGCTTTGTGGTGCAGGGCTCAGTTCCAAAAACATAAATTCCCTTCATGGTGATAATTTTTTTGTGACACTAAGAGTACACTTTCCCTTGGGTAACTTTCCTCCATTTATTATCTTTAGTGAGAAAAAAAGCAATAGAGGTCACCATAGGGACGTCCCATAACATCTGATTTGGTCTGTGACGGGAGTAAGGAGTGTTGCCTTAAATGCTTAATCCTCTCACAACTGTTAGCTTTATAAGAGTCAGGGGGTATCATTAGACAGTTTCCAATTATATCATCATACATATGCTTTTTTAAAAAAAACAAACAAACTACACACTATTTAATACATGACAACAGCCAGTCCTAGTGAATTTAGGACTGTTTTGGCTTCAACAGAGTGGAGGAGTGTGGTCAGGGCTAGAAAACAGACGGTAGGGAATAGGAAGCAGACATTCCGGTTCTTTTGGTTCTACCTCAACCCTTGTAGAAAGCATCATAAAACTGAAGCAAAGCTATTAAAGCTTTTAAAGATCACAGAAAGATCAGTGCATTTGCTATCAGGTAAATGAGATTCAGTGTACACCAATGCAAGAGAGGTTAGCTGAATTAACAGCATGGGGAGTCGTTAATTATTCAGATGAGCAAATCCATTCCAGGAATTCCTGATATAAAAGAGTAATTATGAGCTTCTGAGTCTGGAACTACAGGCTGCTTCCTAGTTTGTTATTCGGAAGGATTTACCACTCATACTGCACAATTTCTAGTGTTACAATCTTCAGAGAGTACAACTTTTCTTTGTTACAAATCTATAAAGTTCCACTCAAAATTACAGATAATTATGGTTAAAAGAAATTAGGTATGTCTTAAAAAACAAAATCCAATCTGCAGGATCAACTTTTAGCAAAGCAATAGACAAACTTGTAAAACAGTCCTATAACAACAGCTGGGAGGTACCAACTGCTTGGAACAAGCAACTGTACGGGACCAATAGGGCAGCATTTGCACAGGGAAAATATTCTAAAAGGAAGAAAAGAAGATTAAATGGGAATGAATACCCAAGGAGGATACAGAATAGTACTAGCCTAATCTGGGGATTGCAATCAATGCCTCAAAACAAAAATTGTAAGAATTGGTGACTAGAAAACTAATTTGCTTTTAAACATTTACACAAACCACACTAAAATAATTCTTTTAGATTGGGACATTCCAATCATATTCTTCCCTTTTAGTTTATAATAGCAGTTATTTTCATCTTTCATTAGAATAGTTTGCATATCTTCTTGAGTTACTTTGAAGTTTTCTGCTCTTTTTTTCCTTCCTCGTCTTCTTTTTCTTTAGTTTGCTACTTTTTAAAGAAAGCTCCAAAGCCTCTTCTTATATTTATTTTAGTCTTTTTCTTTTCCCTGTCTTTTACTGACCTTTTGTTTTCTTAATATATAGTGACATATTCTGAGAGCTAGTGTAGATTTGATTGCTGGTATTTAATGCATGTGTTTAGATTGGAAGCTATCTATAGCAGCCGAATTCTAAAGAGGCTTGTTTGCTGTTTCTGGTGAGGATTAGGGTGAATGTTGATTCACTAATGAGTGTGAAATGATGTGACTCAGCCTCTTATTTAAAAATGCATTTAGTCAGCAGTATGGGACTGGAATCCTGTTTGGAAGTCGTCTGCAGCAGCCAGATTCTACAGAGGCTTGTTTGCTGGTTCTGGTGAGGATTAGAGTTGGTGATTTTATTTTGCAGCCCTCAGGCCTGGTTTTAATTGTTTTAGATCAAACATTCTTCTAAGTTGCATAGCACTGGTCTGTCCATTTGCTGTACAGAGGTTGTACATAGTTGCTGTGATGATAAACACTGTACATATATGTATCACATGTGATAATGCTTACCCATGGTGGACAGGGTTTGGTGGAGCTTCCTGATTAAAACAAGCTTGGAAGCAGGATTTCTATCCACTTCTGAAATGGCTTGCCTCCAGAAACTCTATGAATGTGGAGAAGCTATGAAAGTTATACAAGTGCTCAGGTGGTTTGTTCGTAGTGTTGCTTTGAGTTGTCTATGACTCAATGGCACTTAACAACAATAACATTCAATGCATGAAATCTATACTTGAGATTGCTCTAAATTCAGGTTGGGTATACTTAATATCATATTTTGGCTCTCTTGGATTTCTTTTATTTTCTTCAACTTTAATTTACTGCCATGTAGATAAAAGAAGACAGTACTCAACAGTTTAGCTCAATAATACTTTTATGGTAGTTAAAGACAATAAAAATTATCATGCAAGTTGACACATCACAAAAAATCACAATAAAATATGCGAAAATCATAACTGTTTTGTGATCTTTAAAATATTTGGAAAACCTACAACCAGGAGAAGATAACGTAGATGAATGGGATCTTCTAAGACTCAAATCCCTGTGCACATTCAAAAGCTTCTCCAACAGGGTAAAAAGGGAGGCCACGTACTGGGAAAAAGTATTCAGTAATAACATATCAGATAAGGGACTTATATCCAGAATTTGTGAAATACTTGAGCACCACAACAAGATAAAGATAAAGGTAAAGAATCCAATAGAAAAATGGGCACAGGATATGAACAGGCACTTCACCGAAGACGACATTCAGATGGCTAACAAACACATGAAGAAATGCTCAAAATCCCTAGCCCTAAGAGAGATGCAAATTAAAACAACTATGAGATATCATCTCACCCCAGTCAAAATAGCAAAATTTAACAGAACAGCAAGCAATAAATGCTGGCGAGGTTGTGAAGAAACTGGAACCCTTATTCACTGTTGGTGGGCGTGTAAAATGGTGCAACCCCTGTGGAAAGCGGTATGGTGCTTTCTCAAAAAGTTGCAAATAGAGATACCATTTGACCCTGCAATACCACTACTAGGAATATACCCAGAAGAGACCATAACTGACACCCAAGCAGATATATGTACACCCATGTTTATTGCAGTTTTGTTCACAATAGCAAGGAGTTGGAAACAACTTAAGTGCCCATCAACAAACGAATGGCTAGAGAAGCTGTGGTATATTCGCACAATGGAATACTATGCTGCATTAAAAAACAAGGAACTCATGCAATATTACTCAAAATGGTTGACT
Organism: Elephantulus edwardii; assembly: GCF_000299155.1. NCBI lineage: Eukaryota > Metazoa > Chordata > Mammalia > Macroscelidea > Macroscelididae > Elephantulus > Elephantulus edwardii. The sequence goes on along the minus strand of NW_006399980.1, from coordinate 1,708,637 downwards.
CTGGAGAATATTATGCTGAGTGCAATGTCCCAGTCACAAAGGGACAAATATTGCATGGTGCCACTGTTGTAGAATGGGACTGTCCTTGGGGTTGGGGAGAGACTGAGTAAGATGGGTTCAATAATGCATGCTGCTCTGAAACAGAGAAGGGAGAAAACTGTTTAAGAGAGATATGTGATTAGGTATTTTGGTCATGACAGGAGTCTAGAGCGATGGCTACATGGTGGAGTGGACCTGGGGGAGGGTTTGTAAAATAATGAAAGAATCTTTTCTTTTACTTTTCCAAGAGGGTAATGTCTGGTGGGGGGGAGCCTTGGGAGGGGACTAATCTACAACAATGAATGAATGGAAATACAAAGCCTCTGTAAATTTTCACTGAAATTAATAACAAATTTAAATTAAAAAATAAAGAATTAAGTTAGAGTAAGGATGGCAATGGAACCACCTTACCTCTGTAACTTGATTTGTGCCACTATTAGAACCTCTACTCAGAAAATTATTGCTTTTCAATTTTTGACTCATGCACTTTTAACTTGTTAGTTAAATTTGTATCTTCTAGGCTGCAACACTTCCATGATACATCTTCAAGGATATGAACATGTATGGCTAAGCACAATTGATAACAGTGCATCTAAATTCCAAAATCAGTCTCCATAATAGTCTATGTGTTTCCTACTGCCAAGGGGGCCTTTGGAGTAGTGAGAGAAGACCTTCACCCTGAAACCCACAGTGTCCCTTTTCAGCAGGAAGTAGCTAAGAGAATACGCCATCCCCTTTTCCTTATGAATCAGGGTGAAGTCTCTCTCAGGGAGGGGTGATAGGGAATGACAAGGGACACACTGACAAAGGAGATGAAACAGAACTGGCTTTGACAAGCACTTGGCAATTGGACAATTAAAACAGACATGGGGGGAGGGAAAGAAGAACGAACTGGGGATGAGGGTGGAGGAAACAGTGCAACAAGGAATGAATGAAAATCCAAAATCTCTGTAAATGTTCATTAAAACGAATAAAATTTAATAAAAAAAGAATGTGCTTACTGTAGTTTTTAAAATGCATTTGTTAATTAAAGAAGCAGTTGTTATTTGCTGTCAAGTCATCTGTGACTCACAGTGACCCTATGTACAACAGCCCTAAACTTGCTCTATTCCATGCCAATCTTATTGTTTCCAACAAACTTATCCCCATTACCCCACTGACTAAATAAATCCACCTCATCGAGGGTTTTCCTCTGCTGTGCTGTCCCTCCACCCTTCTAAGCATGATGTCTCTCTTCAAGGACTGGTCCCTCCTTGCAACATGTCCAAAGTATGTCAGACAAAGTTTCGGAATCTTTGCCTTCAAGGAGTGGCCTGGCTTCACCATCTCCAGGATGAACTTATTTGTTCTCCTAGGACTAATATTTAATATTCAATTATTTAAAACATTGTTGTTAGTAGATACTGTCAAGTTGAGTACTCCATAGGAACCCTATAGACAACAGAACTGAATCCTGTCCTATCTTGAGTCATCTTCATTATCTCTGACATACTTAACTGCTGCAGTCACCGTATGGAACAATCTTGGTAATTGAAATGCCTAACTTCATTGTAAAAAGTAGTTTGAACAGTACAGATGTTCTTCATTTCCTCATGCAACTTACAATTTGGAGTGAGCATCTTCTTCATACTTGGTGGATTGTCACATTCTTTTCTAAATTTGGGTCAGTTTCCAGCATTTATCCTTTGCATTATCAATGTCATGAAATGTTTCCAATAGCGTTACAGTATAAAGTGTTACACTGGCACAGATTCTTTTGTGGCATATTCAGTCTTGTCACCACAATTATGGTAATAAGGTTGCCTTCACTAAGATCTTCTGGCTGTTATTTTCAGTCTCTCAAATGGCAGCACTGTCAACATTTTAACAGTCACCTATTTCTTCTAATAACTTCACTTATGTTCAATTCAAATTTTACTTCAAACATTTTAAATTTTCATTTATTTTTGCATGTTAATCTCCCCTCCTCCTCTTCACTTCCCGGGTTTATCCTTCCATTTTTGTAGTTTCATGTGTTTCATCAGTAGGAGATCAGGTGGTGACACACTCTACATTTTGCTATCTGGACTATAAAACAGCAGAGACTAATAATCATGATAGATGTTTGTTATTTACAGAGTGATCTGTGGACTAACGAGCTATCAGAAAATCTTGCTTTATCTCACTATTCCCAGTTAAATGTGGTAATTTAAATTTGAGCTACACTGTGATATCACTGTGCTAACCCTTGGCGACTGTGCATATTACCATACAAGATAGAACTTATTATACATCTAAATTGTTTAGCAATTTAAAAACTTGCTATTATACAGGTCCAGTGGTAGAAATGGATAAAAGGAATAATTTCACAGTATAGCTCATAGGGAGTTGCTAACTCAAAAGTCCCACTTTGTTGAGAGTTCTAATTACCACTGACTCCACAAGAGAACGATAGACAATATCTTTCTAAATAATTTACAGCCTTGAAGACATGCTAGAGAGTCTATGAGTTGGTTCTGTCTTAATGGCAATGAGTTTGAGTTAAGAGTTGTCATGCCCCAAATGCTAAAAAGTATAAAGGAGATATGTGGGGCAAAGTTTAAGAGTGCAGAAGACAAGTGAGTAATGAATACGTCTTCCACCATTACAATGTGATGTCAGGCAAGGAACTTGGGCTTCATTTACTTCTGCAAAACAGAGATGAGATCAATCTTGGTTAACTCTCAGAAGTAAATGAATAGATTGTATAGTTTGCCATATGTAAGCATTTGTCAAACATCGGAATTACAAAGATCTCCTTTGTTAGCACATGGTTATTAGCTGAAAGGCTGGTAGTTCAAATCCATTAAGAGGTGCTTCACAAGGTGGGGCTGGCAAGGTGCATCTCAACCGCCTTAAAGTCTATGGAGCGATTCTAGTATGTGACCATGAGGTCACCATCAGAATCAACTCAACGGCAATGACAACAGCATGGATGCTAAAAGAAAGCCATTTTCAACTGTTCTGAGAAGAAAATGCCCATATGTTAGGAAATGTCTCATAACTTCCTTACTCACAGTGTAATTCTTTACTAGGTTCATTTGCCACTTTTCAAAACATACGTAGAATTTAAAGATTGAGTCGTAAGAGGAGGCATAAAGAGTGGTTTAAGGAAGGACAAGACTTATTTCTCTCTATGCCACTGTAATCCTAACTACAAAACAACTGTTCAGGTATTCTGAGCTCAGGAGGGGAAGAAAAATGGAAAAAGTAAGAGAAAATGGAGCAGGGGAGAAAGAGAGAACAGAAAGCTAGTATAGATTAAAGAAGATACAGCCTGGAAAAGATGCTATTTAAACTAAAACAAACACTTATCATTAACGTTGAAAAGAAACATTTAGAATATTTTTTAGTCACCTTTTTCAAGAATTACAGCAAGGAGTGACACAAATTTCACGCAGTACCAGGGCTAAATGACCACTATTTAGAGTGGATATAGTTTCAAAATTGAAGCCACATAAGGTTCCTACTTGATGGAGAAGGGATTAGAAGAGTGAGCACGAGCACGAGGGAGGTAGGTAGGTGCAGGTAGAGAAGGAAGAATATTTAAACAAATAACAGAAAGTTTTCCATAGTTGATGGAAATGAATCTATAAATTTAACAAACTCCAAGTAGGATAAACTAGAGAGATTTACAACATTAAGTAAAACACATTATAATCATGCATTTAAAAACAAAAGATAAAGACAGAACTCTGAAAGTAACTAGAAAGAAGCAAATGGTCAGCTGTGGTGGCACAATCCATGGGCCACGCAGGCCTCTTTCTGTGATTGCACCCCCCAGCACCTCCTCAGGAGAAAGAAGGGCGGCTCCTCTCCCAGACAATTGACTGCCTCAGAAACCCACCAAAGGGTCAGTTGCGAGTTGATTCCAACTTGAAGTCAATGAGTCAGTAAAATTAAGAGTAAAGGCTGATTATTTTTTTTCCCTCAGAAACATCACAGGCCAGAATTTGAAAATTTGTGTGAAATGGTAACACTTCAAATTTAAAGAACTGGGGGGAAAAAAATCCCTCAAACTGTCAAAATGGAGGCCAAAGCATCTACTTAAGAAATTACAGATAAAGATATGCATTTTCTTAAAAATAAAGTAGGTAAAGGATTCTTGGATTTATACATTTTTGAATTTGAAACTGTCCAAATCCTGTAAGATTCTCAAAATAGAGCCATTAATGAAATTACTTTTTAAAGCTCATGTTCTTCAATGAAGTCTACTTTAAGCAAATCATCTTGTCTCCTATATTAGTGAATTAAAGTTTTTGTAACAATAATTTAATTCAATATTTGATTTTACCTCAATCTGTTTTATTTATCTTGGCTATATAGTACAGTGAAACTTTCACCGATACTCACCAGCCAGCCACACTTTCCCTGTGGCAATTTACAGCCAAATGCTACCTTTACATTCTGTGGTACAGCCCAACTCAGAGTTCCTCCCTCTCAGCTGAGGGATCATCCTCACCTCAAGTTAAGTCTTGACGAACAACCTGAAGAGCAACGTGTCAAAACTTATCACATGCCTCGTCCTATAGAAGGCTGAGTCATGGCCTCGCTGGGAAAGCCTTAAAAAAAAATCGCAAGCCTTCTTTTGTATTCTGGTTTGATGATCCAGTAGAATAATTAGAGAGACATCTAGCATTAGCAGTCACGGGGGCATATTTTTATCATGTTGATGTTATGTGCCATCGAGTTGCTTGCGACTCATAGTGGACCTATGTACAACAGCCCTAAACTCTGCTCTGTCTTGTGCCAATTGCACTGTTTCTGACACTCCCATCCCGATTACCCCATTCACCGAATAAATCCACCTCATAGAGGGCCTTCCCCTCCTGCGCTGTCCCTCCACACTCCCAAGCATGATGTCCTTCTACAAGGACCGGTCTCTCCTTACAACATGTCCAAAGTATGTTAGACGGAGCTTCAGAATCCTTGCCTCCAAAGAGCAACCTGGTTTAAGCCTTTCCAGGATGAATCTGTTTGTTTTCCTAACAGTCCATAGTACTCGCAATACTCTTCTCCAGCACCACAGCTTAAAGGCATCAATTCTCCTTCTGTCTTCCTTGGTCGTTGTCCAACTCTCTGATGCATAACAAGTGATTGTGAAGACCATGACCTTTATTAGACGCACCTTAGTCTCCAGAGAGATACCATTGCTCTTCAGTACTTTGGAGAGGTCCCTAACAGCAAACTTTCCCATGGCAATGCACCTTTTAATTTCCTGGCTCCTGGTGCCAAGAGTGTTGACTGTGGAGCCAAGCAAACTAAAGCTTTGAACAATCTCAATCTCTTCACCATCCATCCTGATGCTTCCAGTTGGCCCAGTGGTGAGAATCTTTGTCTTCTTGACATTGATCCTCAATTCATATTGGAAGCTACAGTTCTTGACCCTCTGCAGCATGCACTTCAGGTCCTCCTCAGTTTCAGCAAGCAGGATTGTGTCATTTGCATAACGCAGATTGTTGATAGATCGTCCACAAATCTTAACCCACATTTGTCCTCATAGAGCCCAGACTCCCGGATGATCTGTTCTGCATATAGGTTAAAAAGGTATGGAGACAGGACACATCCCTGGTGTATGCCCTTCCCAATTTTGAACCATGCAATGTTTCTTTGCTCTGTTCTGACAACGGCCTCCTGTCCCAAGTATAGGTTTCGCATTAGAATGATCAAGTGTTCTGGGATTCCCATTCTTCTCAGAGTCAGCCACAGTTTGTTATGATCCAGAGTCAAATGCCGTTGCTTAGTCAATGAAACACAGATAGACATTCCTCTGGTATTCCCTGCTTTCAGCTAAGATCCATCTAACATCAGCTACAATATCCCTAGTACCACGATCCCTTCTAAACCCAGCCTGTACCTCTGGCAGTTCTCTGCTGATGTGCTGTTCCAGTCGCTTTTGGATAATCTTCAGTAGAATCTAGTTTGCATGTGAAATCAATGATATTGTTCTATGGTTTCCACACTCTGTTGGGTCACCTTTCTTTGGGATGGGAACAAATATCGATCTCTTCCAGTCAGTTGGCCAAGTTGTTGTTCTCCAGATTTCTTGACACAACTGGGTGAGCACATCCAGGGCAGCATCTGTTAGCTGAAATATGTTGATTGGTATACCATCTATTCCTGGGGCCTTATTTTTTGCCATTTCTTTCAAAGCAGCCTGAACTTCTTCTTTCATCACCATAGGCTCTTGCTCATATGTTGTTTCCTGAAATTCTTCTGTGTCTGCCAATTCCTTCTGTTACAGTGATTCAGTATATTCTTTCTATCTTCTTTAAATACTTCCTGGATCATTTAATATTCTGCCTAAAGCATCCTTGATTATAGCAACTCAGGGTTTGAATTTGTTCTTCAGTTCCTTGAGCTTAAGAAATGCTGGGCGAGTCCGGCCCTTTTGATTTTCTGACTCCAACTCGTTGCACATTTCATTGTAATATTTTGCTTTGTTATCCTGTGTTGTCTTTTGAAATCTTCTATTCAACTCTTTAGTAACTTGAATTCTTCCTTGTGATTTGGCTTCTCTACCCTCCAGTGCAATTTTCAGAGTATCTTCTGACATCCATTTTGGTCTTCTCTTCCTCTTCTCTCTTTGTAATGACCGTTTGCACTCTTCCTGGATGATACCCTTGATATCCTCCTACAACTCATCAGGTCTTCGCTCATTAGTGTTCAAGGCCTCAAACCTGTTCCTGAGATGGTTCTGAAATTCAGGTGGGATAGACTCTAAGTCATATTTTGGTTGCCTTGGATTTGGTTTAATTATCCTCAACTTCATCTTGAACTTGCATATGATAGTTGGTGATCTGTCCCACAATTAGCTCCTGGCCTAGTTTTCACAGCTGATATTGGCCTAGTTTTCACATCTGATATTGAGCTTCTCTAGTGGTTCTTTCCACAGATGTAATGGATCTGATTCCTATGCATACCATCAGGTGAAATCTAAGTATGTAACCTGCATTTATGTCTCTTTAAAAACGTATTTGCTATGAATAAGTCATTGATTGTGCAAAATTCAATCATTCTCTCTCCAGCTCCATTTCTGTCACCTAGTCCATGTTTTCCAACTACTGAATCTTCTTCTCTGTTCCCAACTTTTGCATTCCAGTCACCCATTATTATCAAAGCATTTTGATTGATCTCTGATTGTAAAAGTTGGTAAAAATCTTATCATAGGATCAGAAAAAAATTCTTGCTTTCAAAATAGTATGTACTAATGCCCAAGACTGTCAAGTGTTATTGCTGGAAGGGGACATTGATAGAATCACTCTCCTTTACCTGGTAAGGTCACTTGATGGCCAAAGAGATCTCAAAGTGATCAGGCAACAATACTAATTCTGCTAAGATTTCTTTAGTCTCCCAGCCCTGTTTCCTGCTCATCTTACGGTCTTCTGTTTTTCTTGCAATT
>NW_006399980.1:1685522-1700348 GCF_000299155.1 Elephantulus edwardii | reverse complement strand
CAAGCTACTCCTTGGAGGCAAGGATTCTGGGGCTTCGTCTGACATAGTTTGGACATGTTGCCAGGAGGGACGGGTCCTTGGAGAGGGATACCATGCTTGGGAGGGTGGAGAGACAGCGCAGGAGGGGAAGACCCTCTATGAGATGGATTGATTCGGTGACTGGGGTAATCGGGACAGGTGTGTCAGAGGCAATATGGTTGGCGCAGGATAGAGCAGGGTTTAGGGCTGTTGTGCATAGGGTCGCTATGAGTCGCAAACGACTCGACGGCACATAACAAGAACAACACCATACACACACACACACACACACACACACACACACACACACACAACTGTCATTATACATCCATATCTATACACCTATTGGTTCTGTGAGGAGGAATGTGGCCTCAGGATTGGAGAAAGGCTCATCAATAATCTGTGTTTTGCAGATGACACAATCCTGCCTACTTGCTGAAACTGAGGAGGACCTGAAGCATTTGCTGTAGAAGGTTAAGGCCTACAGTCTTAACTATGGATTGAAGTTCAACACCAAGAAAACAAAGATTCTCACCACTGGGCTGATTGACAAAATCATGATAAATGGTGAAGAGATTGAGATTGTTAACAGCTTTAGTTTGCTTGGCTCCACAATGAACATTCTTGGTACTAGCAGCCAGGAAATTAAAAGACATATTGCATTGGGAAGATTCATCCTGGAGAGGGTTAAACTGGGCTGCTCCTTGGAGGCAAGGATTCTGAGGCTTCACCTGACATACTTTGGTCATGTTGTAAGGAGAGAACTGTCTTCGGAGAGGGACAGCATGCTTGGGAGGGTGGAGGGCAGGTGCAGGAGGGGAAGGCCCTCTGGGAGATGAATTGATTTGGTGACTGTGTAATCAGGATGAGTGTGCCAGAGTCAATGACATTGGCACAGGACAGAGCAGAGTTTAGAGCTGTTGTACATAGGGTCGCTATGAGTTGCAAGGGACTCGATGGCACCTAACAACAACAACAACAACAATTGCATTGGGAAAATCTGTTGTCAGAGACTTCTCCAAAGTACTAAAGAGCAACAATGTCATTTAGGAGACTAAGTAAGGTGCACCGAATCTAGGTCATAGTCTTTGCAATTACTTGCTATGCATCAGAAAGCTGGACAATGAGTAGGGATGATAGAAGTAGAGTTGATGCCTTTGAACTGTGGTGTTGGAGAAGAGTATTGAATATACCATGGACTGCTAAGAGAACAAACAAGTTCATGCTAGATAATGTGAGACCAGTCTGCTCCTTGTAGATAAGGATTCTATAGCTTCATCTTACATATTTTGGACATGTAGACCAGTCCTTGGAACGGGACATCATTCTTGAGAAGGTGGAAGAACAGTGTAAGAAAGGAAAACCCTCAATGAGATGGATTGATTCAGTAACTGAGGTAATGGGGGTAGGAGTGCCAGAGACAATAAAATTGGCACAGGATAGAGCAGGGTTTAGGCCTGTTGTACATAGAGTCACTTTGAGTCACAGGCAACTTAATGTCAAATAACAAAAACAATATCTATGTCTACCTGTCATTTGTTTGAATGAATACTGCTAAGTTGGGAGTATACAACAAAAATATATATCCACCTGTGACAGTATGTACACTACCAAAAAAAGTGTGATTTTTTTCAATGTTTTCAGAATACCCTCATGAGTAAATTTATGAGTAAAACATTTTATCTGGGAAAAAATGCATAAAATTGTTTGGGATATGACATATCAATTGAAAAAAGAGTCCTATAAACTCTGTAAACTCATTCTTGTCTAAAATACTACCTATTTTATACAGTGAGTATACTTGGAGTTCATCATAAGGTGGTGATGGTTTTCCAATAAATACTGTTAAAACATTTAAATATTAAGCACCTATTTAAAATCACAAAAGGTATGAGTCATAGTTGTTATTGATGTTGTTGCTATGTGCAGTCAAGTCCATCGTGACTCACAGTGGCCCTATGTACAAAAGCTCTCAAGCCTATCCTATACTGAGCCAATCTCACTGCTTCTGAGACACTTTCATTATCCCAGTTACTGTATCAATCCATCTCATCTGGGATCTTCCTCTCCTGCTTTGTCCCTTCACCTTTCCAAGCATGATGCACTTTTCCAAGGACTGGTCCCTCCTGGCCATGTGCCCAAAGTATGTGAGACAGAACTTCAAAATTCTTGCTTCCATACATATTCAATACTTTTGCTGAGATATTATAGCTAAGTAACTGCATGCTGTGAAGAATACATCTAGATTGGAAAAAGACTCCTTAATAACCTTAAGAGGCATATAGCACAAGCTGGCTTGTTAAAAGTGAAGAAGATTTGAAGCACTTACTGAAGAAGAACAAAGACTATACTCTTCAGTATGGATCACACTTCATACTTATCCTCATAAAACATAAAATTTATCAACATAAAAACAAAAATTCTCACACCTGGACCAATAAGAAACATCATGATAAACTGATAAAAAGTTGAAGCTGTCAATGATTTCTTTTTCGTGGATCTATAATCAACACTAGTCAAACATTTTTAGTAAATTTGTTACAAAAGACACTCTAAGTGTTACGCATGAGAGAGTTGGACAATGACCAAGGAGGATAGAAGGAGAATTGATGCCTTTGAACTGTGGTGCTGGAGAAGAGTATTGAGAATACCATGGACTGCTAGGAAAACAAACAGATTCATCCTGGAAAGGGTTAAACCGGGTGGCTCCTTGGAGGCAAGGATTCTGAGGCTCCGTCTAACATACTTTGGACATGCTGTGAGGAGAGACTGGTCCTTGGAGAAGGACATGATGCGTGGGAGGGTGGAGGGACAGCACAGGAGGGGAAGGCCCTCTATGAGGTGGATTGATTCAGTGACTGGGATAATCGGGATGGGAGTGTCAGAGACAATGCGATTGGCATAGGACAGAGCAGAGTTTAGGGCTGTTGTACATAGGGTCGCTATGAGTTGCAAGCAACTCGACAGCACATAGCAACAAGTGTTAAAAAGCAAAGATGTCTCCTTAAGGACTAAGGTATGCCTGATTCATGTCATATATTTTCAATTTATATGTGAAAGCTAGAAATGAAAAAAAAAAACACCTGGAGAATTATTGATTGCCTCTAACTTATAGTGCAAGTGGAGAATACTGAATATATCATGGATTTCTGAAAAATGTGCAAACTTGTCTTCATAGAACAACGGTCAGAATGTTTCTTACAAGTGAGAATGGCAAGATTTTGTCCAATGTCTTTTGTGTTATCAGGAGTGGTCAATCCTACAAACGGACATCATACTTGGTAAAGGAGAGGGTCTTGGAAAAAGAGGAAGGCCCTACAAAACAGATTAACAGTATCTGCAACAATGGGCTCAAACAGCAATTATGAAGATGGCACAGAACAGGGCAATGTTTTGTTCTTTAGTACAAAAGATCGCCATGAGTTAGAATCAACTCAATATTACCTGTTTTCTTGCTCAGCATTCAAATTGAATAGGTATGGGGAAAGGTCACAACATTGATAGACAAATTTCCTGATTTTAAACCATGCAATCAGTGTTTCCATGCTCTGTTCAAAAATTGCTTCTCAATCTATGTATAGATTTTAAATGAAAACAAGTGTTCTGGAATTCCCATTCCTCTTATTGTTATCCATGGTTTATTATGATGCACATGATCAAATAAATGACTTTGCATAGTCATCCATGCACAAGTAAGCACCATTCTGTTTTTCATTATTTGTAGCCAAGCTACTTCTTGTACCAGCAATGCTACACCTAGTTTCACAACCTCAACTCAATTTAACTGGAATTTCCAGAAATTCCCTGTTGATGTATGTTCCAGTTGTTTTTGCATAATTTCCAAGATTTTACTTCTATATAAAATTAATAATACTGTTAAATAATTTTCAAACTCTGTTGGATAACCATTTTTTTAAATGAGAACAAATATGGATTTCTTTCAATCAGTTGGGCAAATTTCTTGGTATAGAATAGTGAGCACATATATCCAGGGCTTCATTTCTTTGCAAAAACACGCCAATTAGTGTTCTATTAATTCTTGGAACATTGTTTCTTTCCACTGCCTTCAGTGCAACCTGAACTTCTTCCTTCATTACCATTGGTTCTTGATAATATCCTACTTCCTGAAATGATTCCATGTACCATGAATCTTCTCAATGTCTTCAAATTGTGGTGTTGGAGAACAGTCTTGAACTTACTATGGACTGCAAAGACAACAAACAAATCTATCTTGACAAGGGTGAAATCAAGTTTCTCCTTGGAGGTTAGGATTTCAAAACTGCATCTCACATACTTTGGGCATATGGCCAGGAGAGATAAATCTTTGGAGAAGGACATCATGCTATGAAGGATGAAGGGTAGCCCAGGAAAGTAAGATTCTGGATAAGATGGATTGATACAGAACTGGGCCATGGGGGGTGGTGTGTAAGAATTAGTGAGACTGTCACAGGACAGGGCAGGGTTCAGAGCTGCGGTACATAGGGTCACTATGGGTCACAGGTGACTTGACAACACATAACAATGACAACAAAACAACAACAACAGTGACTCTGTATTTCACCAATCTGCTCCTGAAGCTTCCTGCATCATTCAAGACCTTGCCCGTAGAATTCTTCAGTGATTAAGCTTAAGACTTTAATTTTTTCCTCCTATTTGTTTAGCTTGAGAAAGTCTGAGCTCTTTGCACATTTCTTTATAATACTTTGTTTTCTGGAGCTGCCTTTCAAAATCTTCTGTTCAGATCTCTTACATCAGAATTTCTTTCCTTTGTTTTCGCCTCTTGACAGTCTAGTGTAAGTCTCAGAGCCTCTGCTGATGCCCATTTTGTTCTTTTCTTTCTTTGTAATGACCTTTTGCTTTCTTTGGGAATGATGTCCTTGATGTTATCTCATCTCTTAAGAACTGTGGTCATTAATATTCAATTAATATGAGTTCAATTCTATGAGTCATCTATGACTCAATGGCGCTTAACAACAACAATGAGAAAGCTCAGTTGGTCTAGTGGACAGAAAGTGATGCTACCAAGCTAGAGGTGGGTGATTTTAATCTGCAGTCCTCAGGCCTTGTTTTAATTGTTTTTGGTCAAACGTTCTTCTAGATGGTATAGCCCTGGTCTGTGCATTGCTGTCCAGAGGTAACTCATGGTTGTTGTTAGGCTGAACACTGTGACACTGATGTATCAAATGTGTTAATGGTTACCCATGGTAGACAGTGTTTGGTGGAACTCTTCAATTACAACAAACTTGGAAGCAGAAGTGGCATCCACTTCAGAAATAGCTTGCCTCTGAAAACACTATGAACTTGGAGAAGTGATGAAAGTTATACAAGTGTTCAAGTCTTTCATTCATAGAGTTGCTATGCATCATTTATGACTTGATGGCACTTAAAAACAACACCACCACCAACAACAATTCTTGAGATGGTTTTTTAAAATCAAGTGGGATAGACCCAAGGTCTTATTTTGGATCTTGTGGATAAGTTTTCCACTTTCTTCAGCTTCAACTAAAACTAGCACATGAGTAACTGACAGTTGATTCCATGACACATTGATACTGAGCTTCTACATTGACTCTTTCCACAGATTTAGTCAATCTCTATGTGAATTGTCATTGCTTATATTATTTTTTTAGAAAAGATATTGCAAGAAATAAATCATTGCTTGTCAAAATTTCTATTAATTAATCTCCAGTCTCATCTTATCTAACTACTAGCCCTCCCTCTTTTTGCCCAACATTATTTAAAGGAGTTCTGGTGGCCTAGTAGTAAGAAGCTACAGTGCAATCCCAAAGTCACGTGGTTCAAACTCACCAGCTGCTCTGCTGGGAGAAGGATGGGCTATCTTCTCTCTTGTGATTAACTGCTTCTGAAAACCCACTGGAGGGTCAGCTATGAGTCACTTCTGACTTTACACTACACAACACCACCACACCACCGCCACCAGTCCCTCTTCTTTGTTTCTAATATTTGAATTTCAATAGCTGATTATTATGAATGCATCTTTATTGCATATTTAATCAAATCCATCCTGCAAAAGTTAGCAGCTAAGTCCCAGTTTATTCACCTTTGGTTTTAGTGTTTGATGAGTTTATTTGAACAATAGTTATATTAGTAGGTCTTCTTTGTATGTCTCTGCATAGGAGACTATCATTCATAGCCATGTACTTCAAGATATTCGAAATCTTTTCCTACTATAAATGTAATATCATATCCCTTCAATTTGTCATTTCTGTCATAATGGATCATAGGAATATCTTATTCAAAATTACCACTGTCAGTCCACCTCAGCTCATTAATTCCTAGGAGGTCAATTTTTACGTATTCAATTTCATTTTTGAAAACATTCCGTTTTCTTAGATTCATACTTTAAATATTGCATGGTCCATTTATTTATGGAGATTTGTTGCTGTTTAACTTCATTTTTTTTTCAGTAAGTTTGAACCTGAGGGGCTTATCTTCCAGCACTGAATCTAACAACTTTTCTCTATTATTCATAGAGTTTTCAAAGGCCTATTAAATTTCAACATCAAGAAAACGAACATCTTTACCAAGTGACAAATAGAAAACATGATGATAGATGGAGAGAATAATGAAGTAGTCAACAGCTTCATTTTACTTGTCATCATATTCAATACCCTTAGTAACAGCACTCAAGAAATCAAAAGAAAGATGTATTGCATTGTGAACAGCTGCTCCCAGGGACCTCTTTAAAAGTACTTTATAAGTACTTTAAAAGTCAGAATGCCACTTTAAAGATTAAAGTGCACCTGATGCAAACCAGAGTATTTTCAATTGTTTCCTCTACACGAGTGTTGGAAAATGCATACGGAAGAATAAAGAATGTATACCTTTTAACTGTAGTGTTTGAGTAGAGTACTTACTATCCCATGGACTGCCAAAAGAACAAATAAATCTATTTTGGAGGAAGTACAAACAGGCCACTTTCAGAATCAAGGATGTGAAACTTCATCTCATATGATTTGGGCATGTTGTAAGGAGGATCCAATCTTTAGAAAAAGACATTATGCTGGAAAAGGTGGAGGGTCAGAGATAGAGAAGTAGACCCTCAAGAAGATGGACTGGCACAGTGGCTCTAAGACTGGACTTGAGCAGAAAGTTTGAAAGTCAGTTAAGTATCTGACTGAGATTTCTCGTGGAGTGCACTTTCCTTATCTGTAGGAAGAAGAGATTAAATATTAGCTATTTTATCTCTTTCTCTGGTCATAGAAATCGTAGCTTAGTTCCTGACTTCTTTAGAACACAAATGTATAACGAATTAAACTATGTAGGGAGCTCTAGTGGCTTAGTGGTAAGGAGTGTGTTGTCACCACAAAGGTCATGGTTCGAATTAACCAGCTGTCCTTCAGAAGATGGGCAATGTCCTGTATGATTTAATGCCTCTGAAAACTGGGTGGCAGGTCAGGTATGTGTCAGTTCTGACTCAATAGTACTCAACAACACCACCAGGTTGAAAATAGAGCTACTTTTAACAATCTTTCCAAGATCCTTGCTGATTCTGAGGAAGAAAGTACAAATGGGTAACTAAGTATGGAATATAAACTAAAGGCAAACAAACAAAACATAATAATATCCAGCTCTACAAAGAACAACTGAATTCCTTTGCTTAAAAGGAATTACACTGGAGGATTCCAAGATGGTGGTGGTGGCAGAAACAGCATGGCAAGCTGTGGGAGCAGTGGACCACATGGAAGAGGGCCACCATGGCCTTCTACAGACCTCTGTTTATTGATAATTGAACAGTTAAACAGTTGATGACTGGTCTTCGGTGAGGATCGAGACTCAACATCAGGAGATCAAGGATTCCCAGGGAGGAATGGGTGAGTCCTGATGCTCTCATCCCCCTGCTGCCGAGCCTATGCCGCTGCAGCTCCATGAGGCTCCCACTGCTGGACCCCAGGGATCCCCTCACCTGGGATGGATGGTAGGCACCCCCCTCCCCCAGTCTGGTGAAGTGGAGCAGCCACACTGACACAGAGTGGACTTGTTCTGGGGAGAATTCTTGGAGGCAAGATGGCTGCAGTGGGAGACACAGTGGCAGGTTGGGGTTTGCTTGGGCATGCCAGAGAGGAAGATCACCAATACAATGGTTTGATGAGAGTCAATGTGAGCTGTCTACGACTTGACAACACTTAACAATGGCAGCATATCCAAGATGGCAGATATCCTCAATGCACCCCATCTCTTGATCTGTTGACTGCATCTGCCAAGAACTGTTTAGGTCTGGGGGGGTCTGTTCACCACTCTCAGGTCCCCTTCTCCATTTATAAAGGGGGAGGGCAGTATGACCACTTATTGGGGAGGGAGTAATCGTGGAGGTGGCAGAATTGGGGATGCTGTCCCTGGCCACATGGTCTTCAGTGACATGTGGAGTGTGCCAGCCAGACCCTAGGGTGTGTCGTCCAGCCCTCGGGGGGGGGGGTGCTATCCAGCCCTCAGAGTGGGCTATTTGGCCCTTGGGGAGAGCTGTTTGGCCCTTGATGTGAGATGCTTGGCCCTCAGGGTGAGCTGATCAGTCCCTGGGGTAAGCCATTCGGCCCTCTGGGTGAGCTGTTTGGCCCTTGGGGTGAGCCATTCAGCCCGGGGGTGAGCTGTTTGACCCTCAGGGAAAGCCATTCTGCCCTAGGGTGAGCCATTCAGCCCTCTGGGTGAGCCGTTTGGCCCTTGGGGTGAGCCATTCAGCCCGGGGGTGAGCTGTTTGACCCTCAGGGAAAGCCATTCTGCCCTAGGGTGAGCCATTCAGCCCTCTGGGTGAGCCGTTTGGTCCTCGGGGTGAGCCGGTCCTTGGGGTGAGCTGGCCCTTGGGGTGAGCTCCTCAGCCCTCAGGTGGTGTCATCCAACCCCTAGGTAGGATGTACAGAGAATTTTATCAAGGCTACTTTCCTCCACCCTTTCCCCCAGGACACCCATAAGAACACCCCAAAAGCCCTATTACTTGTACCTCACAAGTTTGTTCTCTCTAGGTTTGCTCCCTTTCCTATAGGTAACCTTAACAATGAGTTTTACTCCAGACCTGACCCTGAACCCAGTTCCAGAGACAACAAGGAAATACAACTGGCAGCTAAGGAAGCAAGGGAGGATGGAGCCTCAGGGTTCAGTTAGCCATCCCCACTGTACCCACCTGGGAAAAAACTTTGCAGTCCAGAGAGGAGTAAATGTCAGGAAAATATCTTCTAACAGAGCAAGAAGGCAAGTAGCTTTAACCCAAGACCACCAGTAAGGTGATAAAGTGTGCTCCCTTTCCCCCTTCACATCAATGCCTCTGTTCAGCATGAAGAAGCCAGATAGTCTGTGTTCAATTCCCAAATGAGAAACCCACAAGTGAATAAGACAGTTTGTTTAATCACCATTGGACTATGCTTACCATTGCCCTGTATCATCTGATCCCCACTGGATCCTTTTCATTTCCTTCAGCTGCTCCCCCCACCAACCAAATTGTGCAGTCCTGCAACTGCATCCTTGCAATTTCATCCCTGCCCATTGTCACCCTTCTGCACCCAACCCTCATCTCCTTGTATCCCAACATGTTTTTACCAATAAAATAAAAAAAATACACTGTAAGAAAGGTGATCTTCATAGATGTTAATGATACAAATCTTGCTGAAGATCACCCAGGGATGGTTAGAATAAACAGTGTATCAACAGAGCAATGTCAGATGTTCAAGCTGGATTTAGAAGACTCTATTGGCACCACACATATCATTGCTAACATAAGATGGATCTTGGCTGAAAGCAGAGAATACCAGAAGGATGTCTAGTTGTATTTTATTGACTATGCAAAGGTATTTCATTGTATGTATCATAACAACTTGTAGGTAACATTGGAAAGAATGAAAATCCCAGAACATTTAATTGTGTTCCTGCCAAATCTATACCTAGACCAGGAAGCTGTTGTCCGAACAGAACAAGAGAACAGTGAATGATTTAAAATAAAAAAAAAGGTATATGCCAGGGCTGTATCCTTTCTCTATATCTATTCAGTCTGTATGCCGAGGAAATAATTTGAAAAACTGGACTCCTCAAAGAAGAAGGTAGCATCAGAATCAAGGAAGGGTCATCAACAACTTGTGGTATGTAGATGACATAACTTTGCTTGCTAAAAGCAAGGAGTATCTGAGGTACTTACTGTGAAAGGGCAAAGGCTACAACCTTCAATATGCATTGCATCTCCACAGCAATAAAACTAAAATGCTGACCAACAGGGCCAATGTACAGCATCATGATCAATGGAGAGAGAACTGAAGTGGTTAACAATTTTATCTTTCTAGGATCCACAATCAATACTCTTGGCAACAGAGTGAAGATATAAAAAAATTGTGTTGCAATGGGGAAATATGTGGTTGAGGACATCTTTAGGGTACTGAGGAGCAACAGTGTAAGCATGAGAAATAAAGTATGCCTGGTACATGCAGTACTCTTCTCCAGAACCACAGGTGAAAGGCATCAATTCTCCTTCTATCATCCCTAGTCATCGTCCAGCTCTCTGATGCATAGCAAGTTATTGCAAAGACCATGGCCTGTAAAATTCATGGTATTTTAAATTGCTTCCAATGCATCTAAAATCTGGATGCTGACTCAAGATGACAGCAGAAGGACCAATGCCTTTGAGATGAAAGAGTACCAACTATTCCATGGACTGCCAAAGAACTAACACCCTCTTAGAGAGAATCAAAAGGTGATTCTTTCTTAAAAATTTTTATTTTATTATTTTTTGTGCATGTACCATCAAATCAAATCTGACTGGTACAGGAGGAAATTATCCCTCCTTCTCTAGCAGAGCATCTGGTGGATTTGAACCTTGTACCTTTGGGACTGAAGTACAGCTTCTTGCCACTAGGCCACCAGAGCTTCCCTCAAGGTGATTCTTAGAGTGAAAGATGAAGAAAATCCACCTCACATATTTTGGGTATGTTGCCAGGAGAGGCCAGTTCCTGGAGAAGGGCATCTTGCTTGGAAGGAAAGTGAAAGAGAGGACGACCCTTGACTAAATGGATTGGCACAGGGTCTGAATCAATGGACTCAAGTGGAGCAGGGAAGGTGATGATGGCACAGGATAGGATGGGGTTTACGGCTGCTGTTCAGAGCCACTATGAGTCATGTCTATTTGATAGCACCACAACCTACAAAGGAGGAAGGGTCAGAAGGCAGGTAGACAAGAAGTGAGTCATTAATATTTTTTCATCATTAATAAGTTTACAATAACCCCTCAACTAAAACCTTTGACCTTCAAGTATCAAAACATACAAAGTAGAATCTTTCTATTTTTGTTTCATTTATGAAAAACCCTGAGTTACCTTCAAAGTCCACATCTCCTGTTAATCTTGTCCTTCCTGTCATTGGATCTTGGACATAGTTGATCCCCACATCAATCACAGCAGCACCTTCTTTAACCATATCAGATGTAATCAACTTGGGAATACCTGCAACAAATCAGACCTGTGAAACACTCTGTGTAGTTCTCCAACTTTGATCATAACAAAGACTTATACTACTAATGCTTTTTTTTTGGTTATACATTAGAAGATGGGTAAGGGGAACAACCAACCCAAAACCAAACAACTTGCAATGTTTCTAAGGTGAACAAGTGAAACTGGTGGGGAGTTAAGGTCCTATACTGGGTTGAACTGAACTAATATGGTTGACTAGAGAACATATACATGGTATGCTCTCTTCACATCATACCAGCTGATTTTCAAGAATGAGTTCTAAGGGGGGGGGGGAAGTTACCAGTTGTTTAATGCCAGAGCCTGGAAAACAGCACATCACTGGTGATATATTGTATTGACAAAGTAATGATGACTGTCTCCTGGTCCAAGTATAAGTTTTGCACAAGCACAATCAACTTTCTGGGATTCCCATTCTTCTCAAGGTTAGCCACAATTTGTTGTGATCTATATAGTCAAATGTCTTTGTATAGTAAGTGAAAGACAGATAGACATTCCCCTGGTACTCTCTACTTTTAGCCAATACCCATCTGACTTTGGCTATAAATACTCTAATGCCACAGACTCTTCTAAACCCAGCTTGTATTACTGGTTTTTGTTGTTGTTGTTATGTGCCGTAGAGCCGCTTGCGACTCATAGCGACCCTATGTACAAGAGCCCTAAACTCTGCTCTGTCCTGTGCCAATCGCACTGTCTCTGACACTCCCATCCCGTTACCCCAGTCACTGAATCAATCCACCTCATAGAGGGCTTTCCCCTCCTGCGCTGTCCCTCCACCCTCCCAAGCATGATGTCCTTCTCCAAGGACTGGTCTCTCCTCACAACATGTCCAAAAGTATGTTAAACGGAGCCTCAGAATCCTTGCCTCCAAGGAGCCACCCGGTTTAACTCTTTCCAGGATGAATCTGCATGTCTTCCTAGCAGTCATGGTATTCTCAATATTCTTCTCCAGCACCACAGCTCAAAGGCATCAATTCTTCTTCTGTCCTCCTTGGTCAATGTCCAACTCTCTGATGCATAACAAGTGATTGTGAAGACCATGGCCTGTATCAGACACACCTTAGTCTCCAGAGAGACACCATTGCTCTTCAGTACTTTGGAGAGGTCCCTAACAGCAGACTTTCCCATGGCAATGCACCTTTTAATTTCCTGGCTACTGGTGCCAAGAGTGTTGACTGTGGAGCCAAGCAAACTAAAGCTGTGTACAATCTCAATCTCTTCACCATCCATCCTGATACTGCCAACTGGTCCAGTGGTGAGAATCTTTGTCTTCTTCACATTGAGCCTCAATCCGTATTGGAGGTTTCAGTCCTTGACTCTCTGCAGCAGGTGCTTCAGGTCCTCTTCAGTAAGCAGGGTTGTGTCATTTGCATAACGCAGATTGTTGATAAATGGTCCACCAATCTTGACCCCATATTTCTCCTCATAGAGCTCAGCCTCCAGGATAATCTGTTCTGCATATAGGTTGAAAAGGTAGGGAGATAGGACGCATTACTGGTAGTACCCTTTTAATGTACTAGTAATGTACAGGATAATCTTCTATAGGATTTTGCTTGTGTGTGATATTAGTAATGTTTGTTATTGTTATCTGCCATTGAGTCATCTGTGATTCATAGAGACCTTATGTACAACAGCCCTAATGCCTGCTCTATCCTGTGCCAATCTCACTGTCTACCCTCATTATCCCAGTCACTGAAGCAATCCATCTCATCGAGAGTCTTCTTCTCCTGCACTGTCCCTCCATCCTCTCAAGCATGATGCCCCTCTCCAAGGACTGGTCCCTCCTTGCAACATGTCCAGTGTATGTTAGATGAAGCTTCAGAATCCTTGCTTCTAAGAAGCAGCCTGGTTTCACACTCTCCATGATGAACCTGTTTGTTCTCTTAGGAGTCCATGGTATATTCAATATTTTTCTCCAGAACCACAGCACAATGGCATCAATTATCCTTTTACCATCCCTTGTCATTGTCCAGTTCACTGATGCATAGTATGTGATTTCAAAGACCATGGCCTGTATCAGGTGCACCTTAGGCTCCAGACTGACATCGTTGCTCTTCAGTACATTAGAGAGGTCTCTGACAGTAGACTTTACCAATGCAATATATCTTTTAATTTCCTGGCTGCTGGTGCCATAAAGTTGATTGTGGAGCCAAGCAAACTAAAGCTGTTAACAATCTCAGCCTCTTCACCATTGATGCTGCCAATTGGCCTAAAGATGAGAATCTTTGTTTCCTTGATATTGAGCATCAAACCATATTGAAGGTTGCAGTCCTTGACCTTCTGCAGCAAATGCTTGCAGATTGTTGGAAATAAATTAATTTCCATATTGTCTGTCAACAACCTGCAATATTCAGATGATACAACCTTGGTTGCTGAAATTGAGGAGGACCTGAAGCATCTTCTACAGAAAGTAATGGACTGTTGCCCCGAGTATGAATTGAAGCTTAAAATCAAGAAAATAGTCTAACAATTGGGAGAAGATCTTGAGATTGTTAACATTTCAGCTTGCTTGGCTCCACAATCAATACTCTTGACACAGCACAAGCAGTCAGAAAATCAAAAGATGAATTGCACTGAAGATGTCTGCTATCAGGGACCTCTCCAAAGTACTAAAGAGCAATGATGTCAGTCTACAGACTAATGGGTACCTGATACAGGCCATGGTCTTTGCAATTTCATGTTATGCATCTCAGAACTGGATAGCAACTAAGGATGACAGAAGGAGAATTGATGCCTTTGAATTCTGATGCTGGAGTACTACTGAAAATATTATGGACTGCCAGAAAAAAACAGCTCTGTCTTGGAGAAGGTGAAAACAAGTTTCTCCTTGGAGGCTAGGATTTTTGAAGCATCTCAAAAATGTCTCATTGGACACTTGGCCAGCAAGGGCCAGTCTTTGGAAAAGGACATCAAGCTTAGTGGGTGGAGGAACAGCGCAAGAGTGGAAGACCCCAGAAGAATCAGATTGATTTGGTATATGGAGCAATGGGATTAGATGTGTTGGAGTCAGTGAAACTGGCTCAGGATAGATCAGGGTTCAGAGCTACTGTACATAGGGTCACAATGAGTCACAGGCAACTTGATGGCACATAAGAATAAAAACACATAATAACAGTCCATGTAGACTTAAGAGGAAAGAGTAGAGATCGAATGTTTTAATGAAAAGAGAAACAAAATCAATGAATCTGCAACCATCTTTACTCTCCCATCATGACATTAGTGAGAAGTTGGTGGGAAACTCTCTGGTAGTTAGAAATAAATAAATTAATTTCCATATTGTCTGTCCTTTACAGGTAAAGGGCCACCTACAGTGTTGCCAGAGGCTTTGTTCTGACTTTTATACTATATA
>NW_006399980.1:1666699-1685422 GCF_000299155.1 Elephantulus edwardii | reverse complement strand
TATATATTCATCAAACGTCTAAAATGCAACCTTGTGACGTATAAATTTTAAGATTTTAAAGGCTCTAAGTATATGTTAATGCCCAAAATAGCTGTATTATATGATCGGTTTCTCAGTCATATAATGAAGTACCAGCATTTGAGATCTATTTCCTCCCCTTACTTTCATATTCTGGTACAGAGAAATGAATTATTTGTATTGCTGTTACCACCCAAATCCAACTGCTACTGAGTCAATTCCAAGAGGCATATTTTCTCCATAAGCTTTCTGAGCCTGCAATCTTTAAAGCCCAGACTATTTAATCATTTCCTCATGTAATGGCTACTAGATTTCAGTGTTTAAACTTAGCCCACAGGGACATGAAGATGCCTGGTTTTACCATGTTGTTGTTCTTGTTGAGTCTATTACCAGCCGACTTACTGGCACAGCAACCCTACGAACAACAGATCTATTTTCACCATTTCTGTCATGCTTATGTCCTTTGTGGTAGTCCTGGCATCAATTCATCTAACTGAGGGTCTTCCTCTCTTTTTTTGGCCATTTCTCTACCTTTTCCAGCATGCTGTTTCTCTCTCAGTACTGGTTACATCCTGAAAATATGACCAAAGTATGTGAGATGAAATTTCACTATCGTTGCCTCTAAGGAGTGCTCTGGTTATACTTTCTTTAAGACAGAGTTATTTATTCTTTGGGAAGTATATGGTAAGTCCCCTTTTTGTCAACACCACAATTCAAAGGCATCAATTCTTTGGTGTTCTTTCTTAATTGTCCAACTTTCAGATGGATGGGAAACAACTGAAAATATTAAGGCTAGGATGAGGCACACTATAGTCTTTAAATTGACATCTTTGCACTTCAGAACTTTGGAGAGGTATTTGACAGCAGATTTTCACCATGCAATGCATCTTTTGATTTCTTGGCTATTGCTACCAAAAATGTTGATTGCAGACCCAAATAAAACAAAGTTGTTTACAACACCAGTCTTTTCTCCATTTATCAGGGTGTGACTAGTTTATCCTATTTAGTGGTGAGGTTTTGGTTTCATCTTGTTGAGATGTAATCCATATTGAAGGCTGTAGCTTTTGATCTCCTTCAGTTAGTGCTTTAAGTCTTTTTAATTTTCTGCAAGCAAAATTGTGTTATTTGCATAGCGTAGGTTATTGATGCATCTTCCTCCAATCCTTATGTCACATTCTTCTTTACAGTTTAGGCTCTCAAATTATTTTCTCAGCATACAGATTGAGTAGGTAAAGGGATAAAACCAACACATACACTGTTCCTGATTTTAAATAACACAGTGTTCCTTTGCTCTGTTCAGACAATGGCTTCTTGGTCTAGGTGTAGGTTTTGCATGAGCACAATTAAGTGTCCTGGGATTTTCATTCTTTTTAATGTTAGCTATAGTTTGTCATGCTACCCAGTCAAATGCCTTTGAACAGTCAATAAAGCACAAATAGAAGTTCTTCTGGTATACTTTTAGCCAGAATCCATCTGGCATTAGCAATGATATCCCTTGGCCTCTTGAAATTACTCTAAAGATATAAATAGAATCCTGTTTATTCTTTATATTAATTATTTAAATGGTCTCATACCACTCTGGTCATTAAAATTAAATTGTGAGCATTTAATATCTCATTATTTGAAAATGAAAATTTATGTACAATAATTTATTACATGTTTTTGTTGTGTTCCATCGAGTTGGCCCTGACTCACCATGAGTCACAGGTATGTGACTCATTTGGTACAATAGCTCTGAAGCCTGCCTGATCCTAAGCCAATTTCACTGACTCTGACACAACCTGCGTCCAGTACCTCTGTCACTGTGTCCATCCATATTACCTAGGGTCTTCCTCTTCTGTGCTATCCCTCCACCCTTCCAAGCAGGATGTCCTTCTCCAAGGGCTGGTCCCTCCTGGCCATGTACCCAAAGTAAGTGAGACAAGGCTTCATAATCCATGCCTCCAAGGAGAAACTTGGTTGCATCCTCTCCAAACGGACCTGTTTGTTCTTTTGGCAGCTCATGGTATGTTAAGTACTCTTCTCCAGCATCACAACACAACTTCTGTCATACTTAGTCATTGTCTAGCTCTTTGATGCATAGCAAGTAATTGTGAAGACTTTGGCCTGTATCAGGTGCACTTTAGTCCCTCGATTGACACCATTGTTCTTTAGCTCTTTGGAGAGGTCCCTGACAGCAGACTTCCCCAACACAATTCATCTACTGACTTCCTGACTGCTGGCACCATGAATGTTTATTGTGGAGCCAAGCAAGCTGAAATTGTTAACAATCTCAATCTCTTCTGCATCTATCATGGTGCTGCTAACTGGCAGAGTGGTGAGAATTTTTCTCTTCTTGATAGTAACATTTAATCAATATTGAAGACTACAGTACTCGACTTTCTGCAGCAAGTGCTTCAGGTCTCTGCTCAGGTTCAGCAAGCAAAGTTATATCACCTGCATTTTGCAGGTTGTCAATGAGTCTTCCTCCAATCCTGATGCCACATCTCTCCTCATAAAGGCCAGTCTCCCGAGTGATCTTTTCAGCACATAGATGGAAAAGGTTTGGAGGTAGGACACTTCACTAACAAACTGTTTCCCTTATTTTTGAACCATGCAGTGTTTCATTGCTCTGTTCTGAGGACTGTTTCTGGGTTTGAGATTTCGTGCAAAGCAAATTATTCTTTCCTTCATGTCTTAAAATATTTGCATTTTAATTAATGAAGTAATGGTCATATAGGTGCAGATATTTATACATAACTTTTAAGTTTCAGGATTAAATTTGATAAATTTTTTCATGGAAACCTTACCAACAAAATGAAAAGAATTAATCTGGTTAAAACTACATATTGCTAGAGTTCTAGGTGTTTAAAAACTGATTCCAAAGGTATTAATCCATTTTCCTATAAAAAGGTCTATTGTCTTCTAAGGGAAGAATCTTCTTTTTTTTAAAAAAAAATTAATTAATTTTAATGAAAGTTTGCAGACTTTGGATTTCCATTCATTCATTGTTGCACTTTCCCAGCAGCATTCATTCTGCAGGCCGCACAGAGTGGGGGTAAAGGAGCCTGAGTGGCAGAAAGCTGGGCAGCTAAAGGGTCCATCACAGTCCCCGCCCATCTTCTCAGGTAAACTGAAGACACTCAAACCGCAGGGCATTCGTTCTGGGCCGCCTATCTACACACCAGTTCTACAGGATGCATCGCCTTTGCTCGGGAAACATTACTACTAAACTTCAGAGACATTGGTCCCAACATAAGGAACTACCAGCAGCTGATGTGTTTGGAATCATAGAAGCCAAGGAAGCTTCATATATAAGTTATTAGATGAAGGGCTGGTCAATGGGAGATAGATGTGAAGGGAGTGGATAGAAGTGGATGGGTACCCTGGTGGAGGAGGGAAATAAGTGGGTAAACACGCGTGTGACAAAGGCAGGGAGAACACTGACACTAATGGTTAACTCAACAATAAGGGATATACCTTTAACTTGCTGGTCTGTCTGATACTTCTCTAAATTTGAACATTCACATTAGGCAGACTAGGAAGAAGGATTGGCCATTCACTTCTGAAATAGCAAGCCTCCGAAAACCCTATGTACAATGACACAACCCTGCTTGGTGAAACTGAAGAGGACCTGAAGCACCTGCTGCAGAGGGTCAAGGACTGCAGCCTACAATATGGATTGAGGCTCAATGTCAAGAAGACAAAGATTCTCACCACTGGGCCAATTAGCAGCATCAGGATGGATGGTGAAGAGATTGAGATTGTACACAGCTTTAGTTTGCTTGGCTCCACAGTCAACACTCTTGGCACCAGTAGCCAGGAAACTAAAAGGTGCATTGCCATGGGAAAGTCTGCTGTTAGGGACTTCTCCAAAGTACTGAGGAGCAATGGTGTCTCCCTGGAGACTAAGGTGCATTAGATACAGGCCATGGTCTTCGCAATCACTTGTTATGCATCAGAGAGTTGGACAATGACCAAGGAGGATAGAAGGAAAATTGATGCCTTTGAGCTGTGGTGCTGGAGAAGAGTATTGAGAATACCATGTCTGCTAGGAAAACAAACAGATTTGTCCTGGAAAGGGTCAAACCGGGTGGCTCCTTGGAGGCAAGGATTCTGAGGCTCCGTCTACCATACTTTGGACATGTTGTGAGGAGAGACTGGTCCTTGGAGAAGGACATCATGCTTGGGAGGGTGGAGAACAGTGGAGGAGGGGAAGGCCCTTTTTGAGGTGGATTGATTCAGTGACTGGGGTAACGGGATGGGAGTGTCAGAGACAGTGCGATTGGCACAGGACAGAGCAGAGTTTAGGGCTGTTGTATGTAGGGTCGCTATGAGTCACAAGCGGCTCAACGGCACATAACAACAACAACAACTTTGAAAAGTAAAAGAAAAATTCTTTCATTATTAAAGAGTCTGTCCTCCCAAGTCCACACCACTATGTAGCTTTTATTCTGAACTTCTTTTGTAACAATAATATCTAATCATATATCCCTTTTTATTTATTTTTCCTTTTTTAGAAGGCCTACCTTTTTTCTTTTTTAATAATTTTAATGAGGATTTACAGAGATTTTGGATTTCCATTCATTCATTGCTGCACTTCTCTCCCCTCCCATCCCTGCCTGCCCCCAGTTCGCTCCTCTCTTCCAAAAGTAAAAGAAACAGTCCTTCCCTGGTACACAATACCCCCCTCCCACCGCCCCAAGTACATTCCACTATGCAACCTTAATTGTGGACTCTTGTTAAAACCATAAGACCCTATCATAAATATCTTTTTAATTATTCACTCCCTCATCTGTTTCAGTGCAGTATGCACAATTTATCCAGTTTTTCTCAGTCTTACCCCAACCCTGATATCATTCCCATTTTACAACAGTGGCACCTTTTTAAACCGTTCTCTCCCTTGGGAAGTATCTTCTATGAAAAGTATTATAAGTATTTAAAATCACAAAATGTGTGCATCAAGTTTTACATCCTTTCTCTATACCTATTCAGTGTTCAGAAATATCATTCAAAAGAGCCTGACTGTACGAATAAAAATGCAGCTTTAGGCCTGGAGGAAGATGCATCACCAACCTGCATTGTGCAAATAACACCACTTTGCTTGCAGAAAGTGAAGAAGACTTGAAACATTTACTGAAGAAGATCTAAGACCACAGTCATGAATATGGATTATATCTCAGCACCAAGAAACATTAGTTTTTATAGTACACACAGTGACATCTAGTTTTAAAATCTATTGGAATATGCTAGCAGAAATGGAGTTAAAAACATCAATGTATTCCCCTACTTTATTTTTATTGGATTCTCCGTAGAACAGTTGGTTACATTCTAAATGTTGCTCTAAAGAAGAACAATTAGAATAGGTGTACAAATTATGTCATATGAGTAGTGTTATCAAATTAATGGGTTCCCAAGTGTTTACTATCAAGCTGCACCAAGATAAAAGAACCTGTATATCAACTACACCATTAAATATACAGTTTAATTAAGATATTTTTCACCATTAAGCATACTGTTTAATTAAGATTTTTTTTCTTTAATAGCAAGAGTTTCTCAATGAAGGAAGCAGTAGTTATACAATGGTGAGAGAGCCCTTTATTATAGCACAACACAGCCCAATGAAAACACACTGCATAGCCCTATATAGAGGGGTGACGGAATAAATTTAGGCTGACTCATTAAAAAAAGAAAGAAAGAAAACAAAAAATAATGATAGTCCTCGATATGCTAAACTGAATATAAAGTAGATGCTTTCAGAAGGAAGACTAGAGAAGGATAAAACAGAGTAGTGGAATAATTTTAGCTCAGCATAAAGATCTCAAGAATAAAATAAGCCTAAACAGAGACTTTGGATTTCCATGCATTCCTTGTTGCATTTTTCTCCCTGCCCACCACTACTCCCCCAGTTCAATCTTCTCTTTGAAAAGTAAAAGAACAGATATCAAAACTATAACTAGAGGCACATTCTGTCCAGAAGAAAAATACCTTTCAGTTTTTGTGCTTTGTAGAACAGTTGCTATGGGAATAGGGCTGAATGTGGTCCTGCCAGAATATCCTCCTTTAAAGGAATACGTGAAGTGTTACATTTAACTCAGTAACTAATGCCTTGTGAATAAATCTTTTCTTTTTTATAGTCTGGAAAAAAAAATAAGCCTAAACGTGAAGTTTACACTATACTTGTTTCTAATTAGAAAGATTCAGAATAGAGAGATTTGAGTTTGGAAAGATTACTTTTGTCTTCCCATTTTGAATGATTTAAACAGATTCATCCTGGAGAGGATTAAACCAAGCAACTCCTTGGAGGCAAGGATTCTGGGGCTTCGTCTTACATACTTTGGGCATGTTGCAAGGAGGGACAGGTCCTTGGAGAGGGACATCATGCTTGGGAGGGTGGAGGTACAGCACAAGAGGGAAAGACCCCCTATGAGGTGGATTGATTCAGTGACTGGGGTAATCCGGATGGGTGTGTCAGAGACAGTGCAATAGGCACAGGATAGAGCAGGGTTTAGGGCTGTTGTACACAGGGTCGCTATGAGTCGCAAACGACTCGACGGCACATAACAACAACAAACATTTTACTTGTATTTTTAACTTGTTTTTATTTCTTTGTTGTTGTTATGTACCTTAGAGTCTGAACCGACCTTTCAGAGGCACTTAATCCCAAGGGAGGAGATTGCCCATTTTTCTCCCAAGAAGCCTCAAACTGCAAGGCTTTGGGACTGCAATGCAGCTTCTTGCCACTAGGTTACCAGAGCTCCCTTTTATTTCATTATTGTCCTAAACTAATTTCTGAACCTTCGCATCTTCTAATTCTATCATTCTACTTAAGAAAATAAGATCAATAAAAAGATTTTTTTCAGATGTGGCATATTTAATACTCCAAGTATGTTTTTAAAATATATGTATATATTTCAATTCTAAGCACCTGAGAAAAGTGAAATCATGTTAAAAGTTTAAAGCTTTAAAATACTTATTAAATACATATATCATCATTAAGATGTGGGATCAGAAAACTACATACAAACATACATGTGTGTAACCTCCTCTCATGCAATTAATGGTCTCAGAAAACCTGTTGAAGGGTCAGCTATGAGTTGATTCTGACTTGATGGTACACAACAATAAATAAACAATGTTTTTGTTGTTGTATACTGTAGAGTTGAGACTGACCCATAGCCGACGCTTAGGCGGGTTTTCAGAGGCAGTAATCACACAGTAGGAGACTTCGCATCCTTTTCCTGCTGAGCATCTGGTGACCTCGAATCATGTGTCTTCAGGATTACAGAGTAGGTTCTTGCCACTAGGCCACCAAAGTCCATACATATATTGTTGTTGCTGTGTACCATGGAGTTATAGCAGACCCTCTGGCGGGTTTTCAGAGGCAGTTATTCGTACAGGAGGAGACTGTCCATCCTTCTCCCACAGAGCAGCTGGTGGATTTGAACCACGCTCCTTTGGGATTGCAGTGCAGCTTCCTGCCACTAGGTCCCAGAGCTTCCTCATGAATATATCATTGTTAGATGCTGTCAAGTAAACTTCAATTTATAGTGATCCTTTAACAACAGATCTGAACCCTGCCCTATCCTAATCATCGCTGATATTTGTTACAGGTGCTTTGCCAATCTACCATATTGAGGGTCTTCCTTTCTTTTCTGATCTTCCACCTCCCCCCAGCAGGTTATCCTTTTCCAAGCATTTGTCCTCCTGAAAACAAGCCCAAAGTATGTGAGTTGAAGTTTCACCATCATTTCCTCTAAGGAGCACCCTGGCTGCACTAATCCAAAACAGATTTGTTCATTCTTTGACAGTTCATGGGATCGTCAGTATTCTTCTCCAACACAAT
Organism: Elephantulus edwardii; assembly: GCF_000299155.1. Lineage (NCBI taxonomy): Eukaryota > Metazoa > Chordata > Mammalia > Macroscelidea > Macroscelididae > Elephantulus > Elephantulus edwardii. The sequence continues at coordinate 1,677,579 of NW_006399980.1, read as the reverse complement.
GTAAAGGCATCAATTCTTCCATCTTCCTCAGCCATAGTCCAACTTCCATATGTATAGTAAGTAATTGGGAAAGGGGCATGGCTTGCATCAGGTGCACTGTAGTCTGTAAATTTACACCCTTGTGTTTTAACATTTTGTAGAAGTCATTGACAGCAGACTTTAACAATGGGACACACCTTTTTATTTCTTGACTGCTGTTACCCTAAGTGATGATGGTAAGCTTAAGTATAATAAAATCGTTGACAAGTTCAATGTTTCCTATAATTTTCATGATGTTACCAGTGGTAGGATTTTTGTTATCTTAGCATTGAGATGCAATCCATATTGTAGGGTATAGTCTTTGACTTTCTACAATAAGCACCTCTGGTCCTACTAATTTTTATCAAGCTAGGTTATGTTATTTGCATAATGCAGGTTGTTGTTAAGTCTTCCTAAGATCCTGATAACATATTTTTCTTCATATAGCTCAGCGCCTCAAGTTATATAATTAAGGGATAGATTGTATAAGTATGAAGAAAACATTTTTTTTAATTTTTTATCGTATTTTATTATTTTTGTGTGCGTGTACCGTCAAATCAGATCTGACTGGTACAGGAGGAGATTGTCCCTCCTTCCCCGGCAGAGCATCTGGTGGATTCGAACTGTGCACCTCTGGGATTGTAGTTGCAGCTCCTTGCCACTAGGCCACCAGAGCTCCCCTGAAGAAAACATTTAACACTAATACACATCATTCTTGATTTTAAACAATGCAGTCAGTGTTCTTTGTTCTGTTCCGTCGACTCCTTCTTGGTCTATGTATAAATTTCTCATGAGCACGACGATTAAGTGCTCTGGTATTCCCATTCTTCTCAAGGTTATGCATAATTGTTATGGTAAACATAGTCAAATGCCTACTTAACAAATAAAACAGATATAAACATCTTTCTGATATTTTCTGCTTTCAGCCAAGATTATTATCAGCAATGAGAAGCCTCATACCATGACATCTTAATCTAGCATGAATTACTGTCAATGCACTGTTTCAGCCAAATTTTCATAATCTTCAGCAGCATTTTACTTGAATTTGATGTTAATAATATTGCCCAATAATTTCCACAATCTGTTAGAACACATTTTTTTTAGAAGTGGTAAAAATTCTCTTCTGGTCTTATTTACATTTTTTAATGAAGTGTAACATTCATAGTGACTTTAAATGATAATTTTTATTCACTTTAAATCTTATGCTATGATTATTCTGTAGAAACCTATCTTTATGTCTTATGAAATGAATTTTTCAAGTATTACATGTGAAAACTGAAAGCATATACACTTGTATAGCTTAACATTATAACATTTTCACACCAGGAAGCATTTGTTCAGAAATACAAAAATGATAAAAAATTTTAGTGTCTCAAACATTATTTTTTTTATTGGAGAGTTAATTTTAATGAAGATGGAACTTGTGGACTTTAAATCAAACTTCCTGTGTGCACGCGTGTGTGTGTGTGTGTGTGTGTGTGTGTGTGTGTGTGTGTACCATCAAGTCAGATCTGACTGGTACAGGAGGAGACTGCCCCTCCTTCTTCAGTAGAGCATCTGGTGGATTTGAACTGTGTACCTCTTTCCAGCTATAAATGTTTATCTCCCAGGGGAGCAAACAATGCATTCTCTTAGCTGCTCATCCTGCAAAGGCTTCTAGAAGGGCTGTTCCCTTCAGGAAGTGTCTAGAGGCGAGAGGGCAGTGGTCAGGCCCTGTCGCAGACAAGCCCTTAGGCTCCACAGCCGGATCCCTCTCCTAATCCTTCACTGAACACAGCTCCCTTACATGTGGGCAAGAAAAGAGTAGAGTTGTTTTCACACTGGAGACAAATGTTTTTATGTTGGGGTTGGATGCACAACTGATCCTTTGGAGATTTTCTTTTAGCCCCAACTCTCCTTAAAATACAGATTGAATCTCTGTAAATGTTTATGAAAATTAATAAAATATAATTATAGAAAAATAAAAAAAAACAAAAAAAAATACAGATTGGAAAGCACTCTGGGTTTCCCTTGGTTTGTTTCTCACATTTTGTTCCCCTTTCTATCAGGAATAGCAGACTTCAAGACCAGTGTTCTGTCCTTTCACAAAATTATTTTTTCATAATTGAAAGGGAATGCAGATTGGCCCAACACACAGACATAACTTTGGATCTTCTTTTGGGAGGGTCTTTCTCCCACATCACATCTCCATCTACTTCTCAAGCCCCATCCAATATCATCTGTAACATTTCATTCATCTCCACTTCTTCATCATTCTCCCAGTATTTGGTCATCTGTCTGCCTTAACTATTTTCTCCCTTCATTCCCCACTCCCCATTCTTCTGGTGAAAAGATACATAACCAAGCACACAGAAGTTTTGCACTCTCCGCTCAGTATCAGAGGCTGCAGACTCCGCACTGTGTCATTGTTCTCCCCATCTGCCCTTTTGTTTTACTGCCTTTGACCCAGCCTACTGTCCCTTAGACTCTCATTTGTGCTGCTCATGCCATTGTAGGCAGATGTGTCTTCAAGTGGTCTACTGCTTGGAAGTAGGAGTGGCATCCACTTCCGTAAATAGCTTGCCTCCGGAAACCCTATGAACCTGGAGAAAGGATGGAAGTCATGCAAGAGTTGAGGACTATCGTTCACAGGGTCTCTGTGAGTTGCCTACGACTTGATGGCACTTAACAACAACCACCACCTCTGGGATTGCAGTGCAGTTCTTGCCACTAGGCCACCAGAGCTCCCTCAAACTTGTGGACTTTAATAGATAGACTCAAACAACTTTTGTTCTCCAAACTCTTTGAAAAAACCTTGCTGCAAAACTCTCTGCACCAATTCTACGTTTTACTTCACCCAATCCTAACCAGGACTTCATATTAAAAAGAGTTTCATTAAAACAAAATACAGTAATTCATTAATATCTTGAATTTGCTTCCTTAATCCCAGGTGATGCTAACAGTCTTCTTGGGTGGAGGAGAATTTCTGATTTGTGCTCTTTGCCAATTCCCACAGCTGACCTAAATGACACAAACCAATGTCCCTTAACATGAAGATGACAAGAGATCTCACAATCTGAAGGAGTTGGCTCAAATATCACAGCTTTTAATATTGTCAAGGCAATGTCCTCTATGCTGAGTAACCATAAACACAAACTTGTCATCAAGGGATTGTTTGTAAGATATTTTGCTGGAGAGGCAAGGATAGTGAAATTTAGTCTCACATACTATGGACATGGTATCAGGAGGGGTCAGTATCTCGAAAAAACCAACATGCTGACAAAGGTAGAGGAAGATCTTAAACAAGATAGGCTGACACAGAGACTACGATGTGGATTTCAGCATGAAGATCATGAGGATGGTCCAGAACAGTGCAAGGTTCCTATCTGTTGTTCATTGGGGCACTGTGAGTCAAAGTGAACTCAACAGTATCTAACAACAACCATTCAATAATCTTGAGAGCCATGAAAATTTAAATAGGAATTTCTCTTAATTCCTCGCTCAAGAGTCAACTCAGAAATAACTAACACCTCTGTAAAAGGGACAAAAGCAATGTGGAGAAGACTGAGTCAGACGTCTACTAACTCCACAAAGGGAATTTCCTAGTAACATGCACAGCCTTGATCCCTATAAGGTTAGACACGGTCCCACACACTCCTGCACCTATTTCTACTGATTACTGGTTCCAAAATTGGTTGCAAATGACCACAAAGACTTTGCAGAATCTCTTTTCACTCACAGTTGTGGGATTTATTAGGGAAAAAGGTTGAGAGGATGGGGAAGACAAAGGATATCAGACAGTCCATGTTTACCAAAAAGCAGTCCCAAACCAGGTTAATTGAAAGACATAATCCCTCAATTAGTTCAGACAGCTTCTAGGTCAAAAGCGAGACACAATCCCTCAATTAATCTAGGCGGCTTCTCAGTCAACAGCAATATACTTCTGGCACAGAAACCTCTGAGCCTGACGGTTGCATTGTCTTGTCTGCTTATTTTTTTCCTTCTTAGGGTCCCAAATTTTGTGGCTGAATTGGCTCCATTTAGTGGAGAGACTAGCCAATCTCCTTGTGGATAGGCTACCATGACCGATGAGGAGGAAATGGCTCACGCAGCTGTTGTTGATGTAAGTGGGACATCTGCCCACAGGACAGCTTAACTGATTGTTGTTGTTGTTGTTATGTGCCGTCGAGTCGTTTCCGACTCATAGCACAACAGCCCTAAACCCTGCTCTACCCTGCACCAACCGCACTGCCTCTGACACACCCATCCCGATTACCCCAGTCACCGAATCAATCCATCTCATAGAGGGTCTTCCCCTCCTGCGCTGTCCCTCCACCCTCCCAAGCATGATGTCCCTCTCCAAGGACCCGTCCCTCCTGGCAACACGTCCAAAGTATGTCAGACGAAGCCCCAGAATCCTTGCCTCCAAGGAGCAGCTTGGTTTAATCCTCTCCAAGATGAATCTGTTTGTTTTCCTGGCAGTCCATGGTACATTCAGTACCCTTCTCCAGCACCACAGCTCAAAAGCATCCACTCTCCTTCTGCCCTCCCTAGTCATTGTCCAACTCTCTGATGCATAACAAGGGATTGCAAAGACCATGGCCTGTATCAGGCGCACCTTAGTCTCTAGAGAGACACTGTTGCTCCTGAGTACCTTAGAGAGGTCCCTAACAGCAGACTTTCCCATCGCGATACGCTTTTTGATTTCCTGACTGCTGGTGCCAAGAGTGTTGACTGTGGAGCTGAGCAAACTGAAGCTGTGAACACTCTCAATCTCTTCGTCATCCATCCTGACGCTGCCAACTGGTCCAGTGGTGAGAATTTTGTCTTCTTGACATTGAGCCTCAGTCCATACTGAAGGCTGCAGTCCTTGACCCTCCGCAGCAAGTGCATGAGGTCCTCCTCAGTTTCAGCAAGCAGGGTTGTGTCATCTGCATAACGCAGATTGTTAATAGATCTTCCACCAATCCTGATGCCACAATTCTCCTCATAGAGCCCAGCCTCTCGGATAATCTGCTCTGCATACATGTTGAAAAGGTATGGAGACAGGATGCATCCCTGGCGTACACCCTTCCCAATTTTGAACCATGCAGTGTTACCCTGCTCTGTTCTGACCACTGCCTCTTGGTCCAAGTATAGGTTTCGTATTAGCACAATTAAATGTTCTGGAATTCCCATTCTTCTCAGAGTCAGCCACAGTTTGTTATGATCCACACAGTCAAATGCCTTTGCTTAACTGATTAGGGAAGCCAAATCTTTAGCAAAATTCACTGCACTGCAACCTTGTATCCTTGTAATATTTTGTGTGTCAGCTCTAGTGGCCGACTCTTTAGAGAGTTGTGATGCTATTCCAAAATTGGCCCCTCTCTGGTGGTTCCAATCCCCTAGTGTCTCCAAGGAAGAAAGTTGGTCAGTTTTCTGTGAGATTTACTGCTTCAGAAAACTTGCTGGAGGGACAGATACGAGTCAGTTCCAATCTGACAGCCATGAGTGTTTTAAAATTTTGTGTGCTTGTTAGTATGAAGCGGAGAGGGGGAGAATGTTCTCCTTAGTAGTGATGATAAACTCCCACTTATTTTCAGGAAAACATTTTAGATGCTGAGATTGTTTCATTTTATGGGAGAAGAAACCCTTTAAAGGAATCCTTTTATTATCTGATTTGGAGATAAGGAGATCCTGTACCCTTAGCATTGGTCTCATTAAGAACAAGATGATTTGTCTGTCATTTTGTTGTGGATACATCAGAGGAGAGCTTATAGGAAATGATGATTACAAATTTATAACCTATTATTCAACTCTATTTCTGAAGACTGAGAGTTCAGAAATTGTCTTCAGACCTTTGGAAAGTCCTTTAGAAAATCCTTTAGAAAAATTATGCTATAGGTCAGCTAACAAAAACTTAAGTTTACTGTCTTGTTTTCTCTATAAAATCTCTCCAAAAGTTTTCATCTGTGAACTGCCCATTATTCAGGTGTGCTACAGAGAAGGCTCAGCCGACGTACATAAGTGATACTTTCTTAGGTTATCAAGTACTTACCTCAATTTAAACTTAAGCTCATTTTCTAATATAGATTAATGCCTCTTATATGGATTAACAGTGTAGCTCAAATTCTTATGCTTATCTTTCTAAATGGCATAATTCCACCAAGAATTGAGAATTACAATAGCAATATTTTCAGATGGCTTTAGATAAACTTTCTATACGATCAAAAATGTTAATTTGTGAGGTGCCCGATAGCAAAAGAAACTCTTAAATAAGTGGATAATGAAAGTGCTTTGAGGAGTAATCAAGTGCCTAGTTTCTCACTTTATCCTTTAGTTCACTAGGAGAAATTTCTTAAATATTAAAGGATATTTTTTTCCAGGCTTCCTCGCCCTCATCTGTCCTAATATATGCAGTTGTTACTGTTAGGGGTTCTCAACTACAACAAATAGTGTCCTTGTGAATGACGTATCTGAAGCTTGCCCTATCCTGAGCCATCTGCACCATCACTGATGTACCTGACCCTACTTCTAGAGTCACTGTGTCAATTCATCTTGTTTAGTGTTCATCTCTTTCTTCAACCCTCCACCTTGCTATTCCTATTCAATATATTCTTGGAGTAAACCAAGAGGGATGTATCTCTAATAGCCCTGGATATTGCCCCTGCTCTGGCTTATAACAAAGGCATAGACTATTCTGCATTTTACCATATAAGTTAATTTGACAGGGATATATGCCTTGTGGAAATGGAATTTCCATGTTAAATGGTAGTTTCATTCTTTTACTCTCAAGCCCCCCCCCATGTATAATGAGCTCACTGTTAATTTAGACCTTGACTTATCAGTATTTTCATATCAAAATCAAGCCAAATGCTACAGGGTTTATGGCTAATCATTTTATAGTTATAGGCAAGAGTATTAGAACTAACACAGTATTAGCATGAGAAAATTGAACAGTAAATAAAAGAGACCAAAGAAGTAGTGATGGTTTTGGATTGTATTTCTGGCAATGATTATTGAAAATAACATGGATCCCCAAAAGAACAAGCAAATCTGTCTTTGAAAATGTGCAGCCAAAATGCTCTTTTGAAACAAGGATGGTGTACTTTATCTCATGAACTGTGCATGTTGTATAGTGGGGCCAATCCCTGGAAAAAGATATTGTGCGTGGTAAAGTAGAGGCCCAGTGTAAAAAAGGAAGACCTCAAGGCTTATAGGCCTAATTAATAGACACTGACAGATTCCCAAAAGGATGGCTATAGTCCCTTCAAACTGGGGACAAAACTTACCAACCTTAGAATGGTTGCTGAACTGCAGCCCATTTGTTAGTGCAAGTACTGTGTCAATCCATCTCTGAAAATCTGTCTCTTTTTCACTGACCTTTCAATTTAAACAGCATGATGTCCTTCTCCAGAGACTTCCTCTCTTAGTAATATCCTAAATATGTGAGATGAAGTCTCACTATCTTCACTTCTAAGGAACATGCTGGCTGCATTTTGTGCCGATTTGTTTTTTCTTTTGAGGAGCTATCATGTATTCAATAAAATTTTCCCAGTGCAATACAGCATTTGATTTCTTGATTACTGATACCTGCTTCCAAGGCCTTAACGCAGATCAAGTAAATGGAAATCATTGACTGCTTCAGTCTTTTCTACATTTAGTATGACATTCATTATTCTAGGTTTGTCTTCTGTTTTATTTATGGTGAGGTATAATCTATATTGAAAGCTATAGTCTTTGAGCTTCATAAGTAAGTGCTTCAAGTCTTCTCTGTTTTCTATAAGCAATGTCTGTCATTTGTATGCTGCAGAATATTAATGGTTCCTCTTTAAATGGTTCCTCTTTATGTCACATTTTTCTTCTTATAGCTCAGATTTGCAAATTTTTTTCTCAGCATATAAACTAAGTACAGAATTACTACGCCTCTGAAGACTGCTTTTCCTAAATTTAAACCCTGCAATATAATATTGCCTTGTTCCACTCAAAGCGATGCTTCTTGACCTATGAACAGGTTCTGTGTGAGCACAATTAAGTGTTCCAGAATTTCCATTCTTTGCAATATTATATATATATATATATATATATACATATATATAGCTATGATCTGCACAAGAATGTCTTTATGTAGTCAACAAAACATCGATAAGTATACTTCTGATATTCTCTACTTTCATCCAAAATCCATCTGACATCAGCATGGATATTCCTTGTACCACATATTCTTCTGATTTTGGATTTAATTTCTGGCAATCACCTAACAGTATACATTCCTGCCATTTTTAAATTCTATTCAGCAATAAATAACTTCTATTTTAATTCTCATCTTAATTATCTAGGTTTCCAGTAAAACTTATCAACTCTAAACCAGTCTGTAACATCTGGAATTTACATATTTATAAAGTTATCATAAGACAAATCTAACTTACAAATATAATTTGCAAATTATATTTACAGTAAATTATATTTAGCAGTATTATGCTAAAGCCCAAGGCAAGATTTTGGAGACAGGCTTGTTGTGTTCTTCCACAAGCCCATCAATTCATCTACAAATTTATTTCTGGCAGAAGAAAGGCTCTGTTATTGTTAAATTTTAAAAATTATTGGGATAATTATTTTAGAGTGAAATATTTTCATCTGGAAAATGAGTACGATTTCTGATTCATATAATATAGTTGGTAAAGTAGAATATCTAGTGAATAATCTACTAAGAAAACACAACTTCAAGGGTTATGTCTCTCTTGTTGCTGCTGTTGTTAGGCCCCATGGAATCAGCTCTGACTGATAATGACCCTATATTAAACAGAATCAAATTCTACCTAATTCTATGTGCCACAGTCGCAATCTCTTCCATGACAATGTAGAAATGAAACTACTATATAAAGCATACATAGTTTTATTTTTCTTAATACAAAGGAATAATCATTACTTCTTAAGCAAATGTGAGGATAGATCCTTATTCTCTCCTACCTGGATATGTCCACTTCACATTAGAACTCCAGCTGGGTATTTCTATACGTCCACTTGACAATCTCAGATTTAAGCTAATGTAAATTTAAAAAAAAATCTCTCTCCTCTCTGGTCATATTCATCTCTCTTATCATATTCATCTCTAAGTCTCTACAAAACGGCTTAATCAAGGCATTCTGATAAAAGTAAGCACAGTATTTACACACTATTTTAATTAGTAGAGTTCAAAGAGCTGTGCAAACATTATCTAATTAAACTTCACTACAATTCAGTGAAGCAAGAGAAGGTTTACCCATTATCCTCATTCACAGAAGTGGAATTCTGAGGTGCTGAGAGGCTAAATGATTTCTGAGTTTCACAACAATGAGTCAGAAGTGAAGCTGAAAACAACCAGAACTCCTATTCAAATATAAAAGTAACACTACAGAATTGTTTATTCAGGAGAATCATGCTTTCAGCTGGAATTTGTTCTGCTCAAATAACCAGAGTGATTTCAGTGGAATTTCTGTGAATGTCTACGTTTCTTGCCAGATTAGACAAAATTTCTGCAGTGCTATTCACTTCAGAGATAGTCCTACCATGGCCAAAGCATGTCAGTAACATAGTGTCTATATTTAACTAGCTAGTAAGAGTAACTCAGTCTCTCCCACAAAGGACCATACTGTCTCCAGGAATCGTCAAGAAATGTTCACAACCCAGGGAGACACTGCTAATAACCACAAAGCATATCCAATTCTTTATTTTTATTCCCTGGCATCTTGGATTCATATCTAATGCCTGTATGATGCCTGTCTAATAAAACATCCTTGCTAAATACAGTCCAGGCGCCCATTGCTATTAATGCAACTTTGTTGCATGTTCAAGCAATTTCTGACCACAAAAGTTGGTAGAAATAATCTATTTCCTCCTATTTGGCTCTGGATATTGATGTATTTATTTGAATTATAGTGTTAATTCACCGGACTGCCTCGTATGCATATGGATATTATCTGTTGCTCACAAAATTGTATTTCAAGATGGATCTGACTCATAACTACCCTAGGCACAATAGCTCTGAATCCCTGTCTATTCTGAGTCAATTTTACAATCTCTAACACATCTAACCTTATTCCCCAGTTATTGAGTCAATCCCATTTGGGGTCTTTCTCTCCTCCTCTGTCCCTTGACCCTTACAAGCATGGTATTCTTCACCCAAGATTGGTCCCTCCTAGCTACATGCCCAAAGGATGTGAGACAGATTCTCAAAATCCTTGCCTCCAAGGAGCAGCTTTGCTTCAGCCTGTTCAAGCAGTCCAGTCCAATACTCTTCTCCAGAACCACAACTAAAAAGCAACTTCTGTCAGCCTTGGACATTGTCCATCTCACTGATGCATCACAAGTAACCGGGAAGACCATGGCCTGGATCAGGTACACCATAGTTTCTATACTGCTTTTCTTGCTCTTCAGCACTCTGAAGAGGTCCCTGAAAGCAGATTTTCCCAATGCAATTTGTCTTTTGATTTCCTGACTGCTGTGCTAAGAGTGTTGATTGTGAAATTGAGCAAGCTGAAACTGTTAACAATCTCAATCTCTTCTCTATCTATCATGATGCTACCAATAGGCCCAGTAGTAAGAATCTATATTTTCTTGATGTCGAGCTTCAATCTATAGTGCAAACTTCTTGTTGTTGTTGTTATGTGCCATTGAGTTGTTTGCGATTCATAGCAACCCTATGTACAAGAGCCCTAAACGCCGTTCTATCCTGTGCCAAACTCGCCGTCTCAAACACACTCATTCAATCGATCCATCTCATCAAGGGTCTTCCTCTCCTGCGCCGTCTCTCCACTCTTCCAAACATGATGTCCCTCTCCAAGGACCAGTCCCACCTTGCAACATGCCCAAAGTATGTCAGATGAGGCTTCAGAATCCTTGACTCCAAGGAGCATTCTGACTTC
>NW_006399980.1:1643677-1665629 GCF_000299155.1 Elephantulus edwardii | reverse complement strand
TATAATCCCATCTGGCAGTAGGATTTTGTTGTGTTAATGAGGGTATTCTAAGTATGGGGTGGGTTTAAAACAAATATTTTGGAGACATAAATTGAGCAGATTAGGAACAGAACAAGCATGAATGGGAGAAATGCAGACACCTTGTAGAGATCTCCAAGCAACACTGAGAAGAAAGGAATTTTCTCCACACCAGACTTAGTGGCCTTTCCTACAGTCACTGCCATGATTTTGCATGTGGTACCTCCAAAAGCATGAGAGAAGAAAGTTATGTTAATTAAAGCCACTTCCTTGAGGCATCTCAATGATAGCATCCATGAAAAACTAAGATTTATGTGAATGCAACATATTCACCTGTTATATAATGTGGTATTTTTGAAACTATGTAATTAGTAGGAAAACAATAGGAATCAACCAAAATATTTTTAAAAAGAAATAGCATATCATAGCAATTACTGTTGTTAGGTGCCATCAAATTGGTCCTTACTTGAAGAGACCATATATATAACAGATAACCTGTGTTCTTTCAGTATGTCTTCTTCATGTTTTTTCCCTTTTATATTATTGAAGAGGAATTAGAACTGAACTTACCCTGCTCTTCTATGACTTAACTGGCAATATTCTTTATGGACCAATGTTGTGCTTGTTGTGTATCATCAAGTCAGAACTGACCCATAGCTGACCCTCTGGAGGGTTTTCAGAGTCAGTTAATTGCATGGGAAGAGACTGCCCAACCTCCCATGGAGCAGTTGGTGGATTTGAACTGTGTGCCTTAAGGATTGCAGCACAACTTCTTGCCACTAGGCCAATGTTGTTGTTGTTGTTGTTGTTGTTATGTGCTGTCGAGCTGCTTGCAACTCACAGCGACCCTATGTACAACAGCCCTATACTCTGCTCTGTCCTGTGCCAATTGCACTGTCTCTGACACTCCCATCTTGATTACCCCAGTCACTGAGTCAATCCACCTCTAACCCAATAGTCAACATAATAATAGAAAAAATAAGTTGTCAAGGATTTCATTTTACTTAGGTCCACAACCAATATCTCTTGTAACAACAGTAAAGATGTGCTGCACTAGAAAAAAAAAACAAACATCTAGTCAAAGACTTCTCCAAAATGCTAAAGAGCAAGGATGCAGTTTAAAGATTAAAATGTGTCTAATTCAAGTCAGTCTTTTCAAGTACTTCCTATTGTCTGAAAGCTGAACAATAAATAAGGATGATGAAAGAATCAATGACTTTGAATTATGTTGTTGGAAAAGAGTACTGAATTTCCCATGGATTGCCAAGAGAATACACAAGTTTATCTTCAAGGAAGGGCAACCACGGTGCTCTTTATGGGCATGGTTGGTAAAACTTGGTCTCTCACATTTGTGAATGCTGTCTGGAGGGTGTCGCTGTCCATTCGCTGGCAATGAATAGCAACACCCTCATGGGGGTAAGCACAACGGAGACACACCACTCCAGGAGTCGTTCAGAGAGTCAATCCAGGGCTTCAGTGCACTTATATACAAGCAAGAAACAGGAAGACAGGACAGCACAGGCTTGCAGACATGGGACATGCAGATTGGATAGGAGAACCTCAGCCTTGTGCAGACTACTCCTAGCTCAACAGATGCAGCAGCCATCTTCCCAGGTGGAGCGCTTTCTCAAGCCGGTATGATCAAACACAGGAGAGCTTTATATACCCCATATTAAAGGCCATTGGGAGGCTTACACTTATCTGGAGCTAGGCGATCTGTCTTAGAGAGAGGCCCTCCCTTCCTCCCCAACATTCTCCAACAGGAGGGATTATTCCTACAAAAAAAGACATGGTGCTGGGGGGAATGGTGGATTAGAAAAAGAAAGATAGACCCTCAACAAGATAGACTGACACAGCTGTTGTGAGGTGCCACTGAGTCAAATACGACCCATAGTGACCTTATGAACAACAAACCTGAATCCTATCTTATCAAATGCCATCTTTAGACTCCCTGACACATTAGAGCTCATTGTGGCAGTCACTGTTTCAGTCCACCTAGTCGAAGGTCTTCCTACCCTTTGCTGACCCTCTTTACCTTTCCAAGCATCATATCCCTATTCAAGGAATAGGTTATTTATATTGAAGTATATATAATTATACATATGTATTGACACAGTGAGCTTGAGCACATCAGAGACTCAAGGTTCATATACATAGTTCACAGGGTCACTATGAGTGCTAGTTAACCCAACGGCACGTAAAAACACCAACAAATAATTATGTAAAACAGAATGAATCCATGCCTGATCCTATGTGTACTCATAATAGGCACTGGCCATTGCTATAGTCACTAAGTCAATCTATTTCACTGAGCTTTTTCTTATCTTTTTTCTATTTTTCCACCCGATGTCTTTCTCCAAGGACCATCAGCTCCTGTTAACATACCCAAAGAATATTAGATAAAGTCTCAATGTGCTTGTTGCCAATTTTCACTGTGGCTGCACTTCTACCAAGACAGGAATGTTTGTTATTTTGGCAGTTCATGCTATATTCATTAGTCTACATCAACAGCAAAATACAAAGGCAATACTTCTTTGGTCTGTGTTCATTGTCAGACTTTCACATGTATATGTAAAGCAATAGCAAATATCATGGCTTACGTCAGTTTTATTTTAGTCTTTAAAATGGCATCTTTGCTCTCCAGCACTTTTGAGAAGTTCTTGATTAATAGATTTGTCCTATGCAATATGGCATCTGATATATTGATCGTTGCTCCATGGCTGTTGATTGTAGATAAGTATAATGTCATCATCGTCAACTTTAGTAGAGTGGGTGCATCTTTTCTTAAAAAACAAAACAAAACACCAAAAAATAAACTAAAAAAACCCCCTTCAACCTATTACAAATTCATAAAGATATTTTCCAATATTAACTTTCTCTTTTTTATTATTTGTTTGATCTTTATCATGTCAGAATTATTGTTTTATATATGAGCTGGATTGTTGTGGTTGTTTTCATTACGTGCTCTCGGGTCAAGTATGATTCATAGTGGCACTGTGAACAACAGATCGAGCATTATTCTATCCTATGCTATCCTCATTGTCTCTGACACATTTGAGTCCATGGCTGCAGTCACTGTCCATCTAGTTGAGAGTTATTCTCTGTTATGCTGACCTTCTATCTTTCTAAGAATGATGGTTTTTTCTTAAGAAATAGCCTTTCTTAACAACACAGCTAATTTATGTGAGATGAAGCTTCACCATCTATGCCTCATGGAGTATTCTGGCTACATTTTTTCCAAGAGATACTGTCTCTTCTTTTGGAAGTCCATGCGATATTCAGCACTCTTCACCAACACTGCAACTCAAAGGCATCAATTCCTCTTCTGTCCTCCTTTTTCATTGTTTAGCTCTCAAATGCACAGCAAGTGATTAAAAAGACCATGGTCTGAATTAGGCACACCTTAGTTATTAAACTGGCATCCTTGCTCTTCAGTACTTTGGAGAGATCCCTGACAGTAGATTCCCCCATCACAACATATCTCTCAATCTAGTACCTGCTGGTACTGAGGATATTGCTTATAGATTCAGTAAGGTTAAATTATTGACAATTTCATTTTTGTCTCCATCTATCATGACATTGCCTAAAGAACCAGTGTGAGAATTTTTGTCTTCATGAAGTTGACATGTAATCCATATTGAAGGCTGTAGTAGTCTTTGATCCGCAGCAAATGTCTTAGGTCCTCCCCACTTTCAGCAAGCAAGGTTGTGTCATCTGTATAATGAAAGTTTTGTGAGTTTTCCTCTGACCCTAATGAAGTACAACAGGAATCTAATAAAACTAATTTTTTTGTTAAATTTTCTAAATGGAAAGGTAACTCTTCTAATGCTATTCATTTAATTTTACAATTTCTTACAGTGTTTTATGATGACATCTTATTTATACAGGCTCATATATGTGTATGTGTGTGTTTCTGGATTTTTTAGAAATTAATTTTAATTAATTTGCTGTCATTTTTTTGTGTCTACCTCATCTTCTTAATTACTGCTATTGTTGCTATTGTTAGGTGCCATTAAACAGAGTACAATTCATAGCAACTCTGTGAACAACATATCTGTACCCTGTCCTATCTTGTGCCATTCTCACAATCTATGATCTGTGATCTCACAATCAAGCCTCACAATCAAGCCTATTACTGCAGTGACTGTGGTTGATGGTCATCTTCTCCTTTGTGATCCCTCCACCTTCCCAAGAATAATGTCGCTCTCTACAGAATAACCTCATGTAGGAATATGCCCAAAATATGTGAGAGGAAGCTTCATTATCTTTACCTTGAAAGAGCACTCTAATTGCACCTTCTCCAAGACATATTTGTTTGTTCTTTTGGCCATCCATGTGATATACAGCACTCTTCTCCAACATCACAGTTCAAAGGCAGCAATTCTTCTTATGTCGTCTTTATCCATTGTCCAGCTCTCAGATGCATAGTATCTTTTCATCAGCTGAAAAAACCATGGCCTCAATCAGGCGCTCTTTAGGCTGCAAACTGATATCACTGCTCCTCAATAATTTGGAGGTGTCCTTTACTACAGACATTCCCAGTGCAATATGTCATCTGATCTCCTCACTGCTGTTAATAAATATATGCATGTCTATTAATTGTGGGTTAAAGTAAGATAAAGTTGTTGACAGATTAAGTCTTTTATAAATAGGGAATTCTGGTGTGTAGTTTATAGGAGTTGCAGTACCTACCTAAATAGTCATCTCTCTGGTGGTTTGAATCTACCAGAAGCTTTGAGAGAGAAAGATGGGAAATCTTCTCCTGTGCAGTCTACAGTCTCAGAAAATCCTCTTGATGCTCAGCCGAGTCAGTACGAACTTGACATCAATAAACTATGAATTATATATGAGTTTATAAATAGATAATAAGCTACAAGTATTCTTGATAGTAAATAATATTTTCTGAGTTCTTACATTATGCCAGTCATAATTTTTGTGTTCTCCAAGTATTATCACTTATTAACCTATGCAGCAACTTTATAACATAAGCCTCATTTTTATTCCTATGTTGTTGTTGTTGATTACAGATTAAGTACCTGCGGCCTATAGTGACCCTATGTACAACAGTTCTGAACCCTCCTCTGTCCTGAGCCAGTCTCACTAATTCCAACACATCAACTCCCTTTATCCCATCTCTGCATCAATCCATCACATCTGAGGTCTCCCTTTCCTGCGCTGTCCTTCAACCCTTCTGAGCATGATGTCCTTCTCCAAGGACCAGTCTCTCCTGGACACATGCAAAAGTAAGTGAGACAGAGCTTCAAAATCATAGGCTACAAGGAGAAACTTGGTTCCACCCTCTCCAAGACAGACCTATTTGTTTTCTTGGCAGTCCAAGGTATGCTCAAGATTCTTTCCAGCACCACAACTTGATGATAAGAAAACTGAGAAAAAGAATATAAAGACAAAAACACAATGCTATCAAGTAAGTACAGATTCGTGATAACTTATCAAATGTCCAAGGCTGTAAACTTTACTGTGAGCAGACTTACTGGTCTAAAGAGATTGGAGGACCCTCATGGCTATAGCTTTAAGACAAGATTCTAACACAGAATTAGAGGCACTTCTGGAGAATATCTTTCAGCCAGCTAATAGACATGTCCACAAAATAAACACCACCATGTGAGAGGCACATGTTCCTTATAAGTATCAACTAATAAAGACAAATTAGATAACATTTGTCCAAAAGTAAAGACTTGAAAACTGGAAGGCAGAGAAAATTTTTAACTCAAGAATCAGGAAACCTTTGGAAAAAGAGTAGAGTGCTGACACATTGAAAAAAATGAAACCAATGCCATGGGACCCTTTATGTATAGCTTATGGAATGTGAAAATAATTTGTTAAGTAATCTTTCATGAAGAGATTGAGATTGTGGACAGCTTCAGTTTGCTGGCTCTACAATCAGCACTCTTAGTACCAGCAGCCATGAAATTAAAAGAAGAATTGCATTGGAAAAGTCTGCTGTCAGAGACCTCTCCAAAGTACTGAAAAACAACGACGTCAATCTGGAGACTAAGGTGCGCCTGATACAGGCCATGATCTTTGCAATTACTTGCAGTGCATCAGAGAGCAGGACAATGTCTAGGGATGATAGAAGGAAAGTTGATGTCTTTGAGATGTGGTGCTAGAGAAGAGTATTGAATAGACCATGGACTGTTAAGAGAACAAACAAGTTCGTCCTGGAGAGGGTGAAGCCAGGCTGCTCCTTGGAAGCAAAGATTCTGAAGCTTCGTCTGACATACTTTGGACATGTTGCAAGGCGAGCTCAGTCTTTGGAGAGGGACAGCATTCTTAGGAGGGTGGAGGGACAGTACAAGAGAGGAAGACCCTCAATGAAATGGATTGATTCAGTCACTGGGGTAATGGGGATAAGTGTGTTGGAGACAATAAGATTGGCAAGGGATACAGCAGAGTTTAGGGCTGTTGTACATAGGGTAGTACTATGAGTTTCAGGGGACTCGATGTCACATGACAACAACAACAGTAACAACAATAACAACAATAATCTTTCATGTAAAGCATGATAAAAAATCTAAACATTAGTTACAATGTAAATACTCTTTTGTATTATGCTTATAGGATGTAATTATAACATTACATAATTACTATGTTTTAATCAGATTCTCAAATATTATCAAGTCTGAACCTACTCAGAGTTGACTCTCCAGTGGGTTTTTTGAGAATGTAAATCACAGAGGAGGAAATTGTACATCTGGCATGTTAGTATTGTGCAACTAATCTTCTGATAGTGGCACCTCTCTGCTGGTATGAATTCAACAGAAGCTCTGGAGGAGAGAGTTGGACAGTCTAAACTGGCTTTAGAAGCAAGAATGCTTTTGTTAATTGCCATTAAATTGCTTATGGCTCATAACTGCTAACTCTATGAACATAGATTGGAATCCTGTCCTATTCTGTGCTATGCTCATGATCTTTCTTTTGTTATCTTTCCTTTTTTAAATAAAATTTTATTTTAATTGATTTTAACTAACATTTACTGAGAAGTTAGATTTTCATTCATTCATTGTTGCTCATTTTACCCTCTCTTCCTCCCTTCCCCTTCCCCAGTTCACTAGTTTGCTTTTAAAAAAAAAAAGTATTCATTTATTGTTGTACAATTATGTACCTCCCCCTTTCCCACTCCTCTTTTCAATTATATATATATATACATACCTCTTATTCTGGGCTTTTGTTGTATATATAATGTCTAATCATATATTTATTTTAGACTGTTCTTTCTTTAGTTTGTTCCAATGCAATGGTCATTATCTATCCACTCTTATTCTAATTGTCTTCCCAACCTCCTATGTCAGATCTGCTTTATAACAGTTGAGCCATACAATATTTGTCCTTTTGTGACTGAGATAATTCACTCAGCATGATGTTTTCCAGGGTCCCCCCATGCTGTGTAATTTTTTTACAAATTCATTGTTTTTCAGTGCTTTGTAGTATTCAACTACTTCCACCTCTTTGCTATTTTAAATAATGCAAGAATAAACATGGGTGTGCATAGATCTATTTGGATGGTGATTATGATTTCTTAGAGCATATTTCAAGTAGTGCCATTGCTGGGTCAAATATTTTCAATTTTTTGAGAAAGTGCCAAACCACCTTCCATAGCGGTTGCACCATTTTACACTCCCGCCAGCAGTGAATAAAGGTTCCAATCTCTCCACAGCCTCGCCCGTATTTACTGTTTGCTGTTCTGTTGAACTTTGCTATTGTTATTGGAATGAGATGATATCTCACAGTTGTTTTTCATGATTGAGCCCATTTTTACAGTCACTGTATCACTCTCTATCTCATAGAAGAACATCCTCTCTTTTGCTGAACTTCGACTTTTCCTAGCATGATGTCTTTTGAAAGACTGGTCCCTTTCACCATTTTTGCCTCCACTGAGTACCCTGATTGTACTTCCTCCAAAACAGATTTGTCCTTTTGGCATTCCATGGAATATCCAGTATTCTTATCCAACACTAATTGTAGTGCATCAATTCTTTGATCTTCCTCATTTATTGTCCAACTCTGAGAGACTAAGGAAGCAATTGAAAATACCATAGCTTGGATCAGGTAGACTTTAGTCTTTAAACTGATGTTCTTGCTTTTTAGCACTTTAGTATCTTGACAGCAGATTTTCCCAAACAACACATCTTTTGATTTTTTGACTGCTATTTCCAAGGGTTCCAAGTAAGAAGAAATAATTTAAAATTCCTTCTTTTCTCCATGTATCATGATATGGCCTATTGGTCCAGTGGTAAAGATATTTGTTTTCTTGACAAAATGTAATCTATATTGAAGAAACAAGGATACTTATAGAAAAGGGTTCAGATCTTTTGTTCATAGGGTCACTATGAGTAGCACTCAATGGCACTTAACAACAACATATTGAAATCTTTTATCGCTGCAGTGAGGGTTCCAAGTCTTCTTCAATTTCTGCACGCGTATTTCTGTATCACCTGCATAACTCCAGTTGTTGATTAATCTTCTGTCAATCCTGATCCCACATCCTTCACAAAGTCTTGCTCAGGATTGACCTTGAATCATTTTCTCAGCATTCACATTAAATAAAAAAAGAGAAAGGTCAGAACCATGGCATGCTTCTTTTTTTATTTTAAACTTTGAGCTGTGATATTGGAGAAGAGTATTGAATATACCATGAACTGCTAAGAGAACAAACAGGTTCATCCTAGAGAGGCAAGGATTCTGAAGCTTTATCTGACATATTTTTGACATGTTGCAAGGAGGGACAAGTTTTTGGAGAGGGATGTCATGCTTGGGAGGGTGGAGGAACAACGCAGGAGAGGAAGACCCTCTATGAGATGGATTGATTCAGTGACTTGGGTAATCGGGGTGGGTGTGTTGGAGACAGTGAGATTGGCACAGGACAGAGCAGGGTTTAGGGCGGTTGTACGTAGGGTCACTATGAGTCACAAGAGACTCAACAGCACATAACAACAAAACCAAAAACAATAGTGTTCCTTTGTTCTGTTTGGACAACTGTTAGTCTATGTAATAGTTTTCCCAAGAGCACAATTAGGTGCTCATTTTTCTCAATATTAGAGTCTCTAAGGTTAATCATACAAATGCTTTTCTTAGCCAATCATTAACAGTTTATTTTGTGCTGAAGTAATTATTGTATTAAGGAGAGAGGATTAAGATGGGATATAAACCTCACCCCATTGTTGCTGTTGAGTACCGTTGAGTCGGTATTGACCCATACTGACCCTCTAGCGGGTTTTCAGAGGTACTTAATCACATCGTAGGAGACTGCCCATTCTTTCCCCGAAGAGAAACTGGTGGATTTGAACTGTATATCTTCAGTACTGCAGCACAGCTTCTTGCCACTAGGCCACCACTACTAGAGGCTTATATAATCTCATGGAGACCTCAGCTCTAGATGCTTTTCTCTTGTGGAACACTTGCTTGCCTGAGACACAGCACCCAGCTGCATCCAGCCTGGCTTATTGTTCACCAGTCTCTGCACCATGAGAATGCATCGTCCACAGTCGCCATCCAGCTGCACCATAGTTGACAGTCATCAGGAGCTTGGCCCACTGCTCACCAGTTTCTACAAAGCCAGCCTGCATGCCTATGGCCACGTGAGTCATTCCTATGATGGAACTGAGTCTCTAGGAGACCTTCAGGCTAACCACTGAACCCAAGGGACCTAGAGGAGCTAAGGAACTGAACAAAGGAGGAGCTGTTGAGGCCAAAGATCATGGATTTTTTCAGTAGGTCAAGCATTTGTAACAATACTGACGGAACACTTCTTATAACTGGTCTGCTACTAATTTTAGCAGAACCAATTATAAAATAGCCATTAGTTATGATCCATATAGTTAAATGCCTTTACATATTGTTGTTGATTTTAGGGCTGTGGAGTTGAGTGTGACGCATAGTGACCCTATGAACAACAGATCTCAACTCTGTCCTATCCTGTGCCATCCTCATCACCTCTGACATACCTGAGCCCATTGCTGCCATCACAGTGTCTATCCATCTTGTTGATAATTTCCAACTCTTTTACCAACCCTTCACCCTTCTAAGCATCATTGCTCTCTCTAAGGAAAAGCCTCTCCGAACAACATGTCCAAAATACGTGAGATGAAGTTTCACATCCTTGCTACCAGGAAACATTCTGGCTGCACTTTTGCTAAGACATATGTGTTTGTTCTTTTCACAGTCCATGGGATATTCAGTGATCTTTTCCAATAAAACAATTCAGAATTCAATCCTCTGTCATTTTTATTCATTATCCAGCTCATAAAGATACAGTAATTGACTGAAATAACTACGGCCTGGATCAGGTGCACTTTAATCTTTAAACTAGTATCATTGCTCCTCAGTACTTTGTGAAGTCCCTGATAGTGGACCAGCACAATGCAATGCATTACCTGATCAGCTGACTGTTAGTATCAAGTGTGTTTGTGGGAAGTAAAATGAACTTGTTCACAAAGTGTTCTGGGATATTAAATGTTAACCACAGTTTGTTATGATTCACTCAGTCAAATGCCTTTGCATAGTCAATACAACAAAAATACAACAGAACAACAATAACACCACACACACACACATACACACACACACATTCTTGTATTCTCTGCTTTCAGCCAGGATCCATCTAATGTCAGCAATGATATACCTGATGCTACAGCTTCTTCTAAGTCCCACTTAACTTTGGTGGTTCTCTATCAAGGTACTGTTATTAATTTTGGATGATATTCAGCAATATTTTGCTTTCACGTGATATCAATGATATTATTCAATAATTTACATATTCTGTTGGATGGCTTTTCTTGGTAATGGAAACAAATATGGATCTCTTCCAGTCAGTTGGCCAAGTATCAAATTTTCTTGCATAGTCTGGTGAGCATATCCAGAGCTGTATCTGTTAGTTGAAACATGTCAGTTAGTATTCCATCGATTCCTTGGCCTTAATTTTTGCCAATGCCTTCAGTAGAGCTAGAACTTCTTCTTACATTACTATTGGCTCCTGTTCATATGATACATATTAAAATCTTTCAATGTCAACTAATTCTTTTTTGTACAGTGAGCATATATTCCTTCCATATTATTCTGATGTTTCTTGGATCATTCAAGACTTGGTCATAGTAACTTTCAGTACTAAAGCTCATATTTTAATTTCAGTTCTTTTCATCTTTAGAAATTGAGTTAATTTCTCCCTTTTTATTCTCCAATACCAGCTTTTTTTACATTCTGTTATAATATTTTGCTTTGTCTTCTTGAGCTGTCCTTTAAAATCTTCTGTTCTTCTCTTTGTCTTCATAATTTCTTCCTTTAATTTTGCCTTCTCATTGTTTGGATATCAGAGTCTCTTCTGAAATCCATTTTGGTCGTTTCTTCCTTTTCTCTTTGTAATGAACTTTTGCTCTCTTCAGGGATGATGTCTTTAATTTCATTCCAAAAGTTAGTTAGTCTTCAACTATTACTGTTTAATACCTCAAGCCTATTCAGAAGGTAATTTTTTTTTAAGTTTAGGTGGGATAGACATACGATTATATTTTGGTTCTTGTGGACTTGTTTTCATTTTCTTCAAGATGCGGTCAATCTGATTCCTGTAAAGTCCAAGTGAAGTCTATGCGTAAAGATATATTTTGTGTTTTATTTTAAAAAAGGTATATATCATTAAACGTACAAAATTTGATCATTTGACTTCCAGTATCATTCTGTCACCATGACCAAACTTTCCAACCACCATTCCTTCCTCATTGTTTCCAACTCTTGAATTCCAGTCACGAATAATTATAAATGCATCTTGATTGCATGTATGGTCAATTTCAGACTGCAAAATTTGGTAGAAATCCTCAATTTATTCCTTTCTCTTTTTAGTGGTGCATATATATTTGAATACTAGTCATATAAGCAGGCCTTCTTTATATGTGTAGGGAT
Source organism: Elephantulus edwardii (assembly GCF_000299155.1). Taxonomy (NCBI): domain Eukaryota; kingdom Metazoa; phylum Chordata; class Mammalia; order Macroscelidea; family Macroscelididae; genus Elephantulus; species Elephantulus edwardii. The sequence goes on along the minus strand of NW_006399980.1, from coordinate 1,653,704 downwards.
AGTATTCTAGCACTCACAACATTGTACTTCAGGATAGATCTTGAAATTGTCTTTTTCACTATGAATGCAACACCATTCTTCCTCACTTTTTTATTCTATGCATAATAAATCATATGAGTGTCTGATTCAAAGTGGCCCATGCCAGTCTATCTCAGTTCACTAATGCCTAGAATGTCTTGTGTGTTCCATTTAATTTCTTACAACTTCCAGTGTTTCTACAGTAACTTTGTACATTCCATGTTCCAATTATTAAAGGATGCTTGCAGCTGTTGTTCCTAATTTTAAGTGACTTCCAATCTGGGCTCCACCTCTAATACTATATTCCTCTGTTGTTTATAGGGTTTTCAGATTTCTACTATTTCAGAAGTAGATGGCCAATCCTACACTCTAGCCTGTCTTAATCTGGGAGTGCTCTGCTGAAACTTGTCCACCGTGGGTGACCATTCTGGTATCACAAACAGATGGCACATCTTTCACCGTCACAGCAACCTATACGTGTTCTTGGTACAGACTGACAAGTACTGTACTAATAAAAGCAAATGATAAATAAACAATAAAGAATTAAGCATATATACATATATAAGCTATAAAATAATTAACAACATGCAAATCATTCTCCCAAAACAATGAGCTGACAAATAGGTATCTATACCTCTAACAGCAAATAAAAAAGACATATGGATAGCATAGCCTAGGAGAGCTTTCTGTGGCCCCTGCTGAAGCCTGTGGTGGTGTGACTGTGAGTTCCTGGATGGGTGTTATCATGCAGATGGTGGCTTAGCTGGATCTTTAGTGCTTATGCTTAGCACATTCCATCACCCTAGTGTGATAGTGGTGTTATTAGGGCTCTCTTTGACTATCCCTGTCCCTGGTTTTTCAGTTAAGCTTCTATCTAGTTTCTCCTATTTGTCCTTCTCCAGAAATAGTTCCTTCCCGATTATACATCCAGACTACGTCCTTAATTGTCAGAAGCACTGGCTATTCTTCTTTCAAGATCTTTTTGTCCATGTGGCTGTGCTAACACCATAATTCTGAAGCATGGATATTCATTGACCAGCGTTAGCATGTGTCTGAGGTGATTGAAAAAATACTAGGCTCAGCACAGCTGCATCTTCTTCCTCAAAGGTATTTCCCTTAGCTCTTTAACACTTTAAATAGGTTTCTTGCAGCAGATTTTTCAAATATAATACATTGTTTGATTTCTATGGACTCAGGTAAAATAAAATCTTTAACAAGTTCAATCTTTTCACCATTTATCAAGATGTAGTTTATTAGTTCAGTTACAAGGAAGTTTGTTCTCTTTATGTTGAAGTATAATCTACACTAAAGACTCCAATTCTTGACGTTTTTCCATACGTACTTCAGGTGTTCTTTGACGTCATGTTCTGAAAGCTTTTAGCCTAGTGGCATGAAGCTGCGCTGCAATCCTGAATGCATGTGGTTCAAGACCACCAGATGCTCCATGGGAGAAGGATGGGCAATCTCCTTCCAGGCTAATAACTGCCTCTGAAAACTCGCTGGAGGGTCTGCTATGGGTCAATTTCAACTCAATGGTACACAATAACAAAAACACCTCATTTTAGTAGATGCTACTTTGGAGCTCTTCTATAGTCATATTTTGATGATTGAGGGGCTCATATTCTTATACTCTATCAGACAAGTTCCACTGTTACAAGGTTTACAAAAACACTTCTAAAAATGCTAACTTTATGTAGACCACTATATCCTTCTTCCTAGTCTGTTGAAGTCTAAATGCTCTTCTGAAGTCTGTCCACCATGTGTGATCCTGTCTGTAGGTGAAACACTTGTTGCATAGCTTCTAATGTTACAGCAACACACATAAGCCATCACAGCACAAAAAGTTGAAAAATCAGTAGTGGGCATAAGGAAATTTAAGGAGTAAGTTTAGTTGTATTCCATAGTCTTGTTTTATATAATTTTCTGGCTATAATCCCTTCTTTATCTTTCTAAAATAACTAAAATTACTCATTTTAATGTCATGTTTAGTCTAATCGGATTACTTCTTCACTGTCAGTTTTTCTATGTGCTGAGTTTATTGGTTCATCGTGGTCATTTTGGGTGCTTATAGAGTCTGTTTCATAATCTTCCTTCTTCTAGGGCATTCTGGAGTCTTATAGCAGGTTGTGGTAGCCTCAACTTAGGTATTCTTTCAGGAGTTTTGACATGGTTTGGGAGTCTTCCTCAAGAGCAGACCTTGCACTCAGAGCTGCTCTTCTCTGCAGATACATTTCCAGACTTGTTCTTGCCATGGCTCATATCTAAACTTCCAGGTTGTGCAAGTCGTACTGCTAAAGCTTCAGGCTATATGGCAAGAGGTGCTGTTCCAAGCTGAAGTGAAGCAGAAGGGAAAGCACTTTTGCCAGAAATCAGGCTCATACAAGGTGTGTAGATGTGGCCCTGGGCTATGCATACAACTTGTGTGGGCATCAAGATGCTAGCACCTTCTCCACACACTTATCTGTGTTCCTTCACACTTTTCTGTCTTTTGCCTTTGATGAACTTTATTTTTTCTCTGTTGCTTTTTTTTCTTTTAGAAAGATATCGCAATTGTAGTAGATAGAGCCCTTTCCCCTCTAGAACAATATATGTGCATTAATTATTTTAATTATCCCAATATCTGAGTTAAGTCCACAAGAGTATATTTTAGCATGTACTCAACACTCTATTTTGGACTAGAAAGAAGTTCATAGAAATAATTTTTAAAGAGTCCAATGTCATATGTTAAGTGCCATAAAGTTAACTATATAATGTTAAATGTTATTGACTCATAGCAACCTTCTGACAACATATATAAACCTAGCCCTATCCTGTGCCAGTCTCATCATCTCTGATATACTTGGCCTATTGACACAGTCAGTCATTCTATCAATCCATCTTGTTCAGGGTCTTCCTCTTCTTCAATGACCCTTCATCTTTTTGTAAGCATGATGCAAAGAATGGCCTCTCCTAACAACATGTCCAACCTATGTGAGATGAAGTTTCATAATTTTTACCTCTAGGGAGCACCTCTGGTTGCACTTTCTCCAGACGTATATTTGTTCTTTTTGCAGTCCAAAACTCAAATGTACCAATTCTTCTATCATCTTTAGTCATTGTCCAACTTTCAGATGCAAAGAAAACAATTGAAAGTATCATAGATTACATCAGGTGTACCTTAGTCTTTAAACTGACATTGTTGCTCTTTAGCATCCCAGGGAAGTCCTTGGCAGCAGATTTTCTCAATGCAATACCCCTTTTTGATTTTTGACTGCTAGTACCAAGGGCGTAGATTGCGGCTCAAAGTAAGATGCAATAATTCACAACTTTAATCTTTTCTCCAGTTATAATGATGTTGTCTATTGGTCCACTGTAGTATAAATTATGTACTTGCATATAATGAATACAATTGTATGTGCAGAAATAGACTATTTCCATATAAATAGTTGAATTATATGTTCTATATTGTTTTAAACTACATTAAAATTGTACCTTGGGGTATCAAGCTGAAGAACAACTTATTTCCTACTAGTAAATCCAATATCCAGCTTGGTCAGTTTTTACCTCTAGCACTAGATCAGCTCACAGTTTCTCTGGTTCATACCACATGGGGTAGTTGGCTCATGTTTTAAAGAATGCAGCATGAAAAACAAATCTTTTATTAGACATAGGAAATGCAGCACAATATAAGAATTGCAAAAGATGTGCAGGACTTGAGACTATCTGAAAGAGGTGCATATTTATATTTACCATTTCATTTCCATGCCTGTATGTAACATAATTAAGCATAATGTTAAGCAACATAATCTGCATTGCTTAAACATAAACTGCATTATTTAAAGTATTATTTATTATCCGTGTTTTTCAGTTTTATAGTTACTTTCTTTAAAATGATATCTAAATCAAATGCAAGCACTAAACAACTTCTCTTATCAAGACATGTTTCAAATACATTAAAGATGTCCCGTACATTTCAAGAAAACAATTTAGACATTTATTACTGAATGTCAATATGCCTGTGTCTCAACCATTTGGACAGATAGCATGAACTGGGGTAATTGAGCAGTCTAAGAGCTTAAGTTCTTCCCCCAATACTCAAGATGATGCTTTCTCACCTAGCAGTGCATAAACCATTATTAATCAAAACCAAAACCAACAAACTTTAAACAGCAAGAGCACTGGCCTAGAAGCCAAGGAATCTCAGTTTTATTACAGAGTACATAACTACCATAACAGTCAAAGGTGAATTTTGTGACTGGCCAATACATGTAAAATTAGAGTTAAGAATCTCTCATCTCAAACAGCACTTACACCATCAATATTTCATGAAGCAGTCACTAAGGAACTTTTCTCAAGGGTGGAGGAACAGTGCAAGGGAGGAAGACCCGGGGTGAGATGGATTGACTCAGTGACTAGGGTAATAGGGGTAGGTGTGTCAGAGATAATGGACTGGTTCAAGATAGAACAGAGTTCAGAGCTGTTTTACGTAGATTGTTATGAGTTGCAAGTGACTTGACAGCACATAGCAACAACAACAACAACAACAACATATTAACACATTCATTTAATAAGTCCTTTATGGATGTGCAGTCTCATCTTTTGCACTTACTATGGAAAAAGAAGAGCAAACAATTACAATATAGCATTATGACATGGCAATAGTCAGGCTATGGATGAGAAATCTCTTTGGGTTTTGGGAGGGGATATCTAATCTAGCCTGTGGCCATCCATGAGGATATGTTTCCCAGAAGACAGTCTGCTGATTCTTGAGAAATGCTTGAAAGTGAGTCAGGTGAAAGAAGTGAGAGAAGCTGTTCCAAATAAATGAAATTGATTATGCCAAAGAAGAATGAATTCCAATAACTAAGGCCGATTTAAGGGAGCTGCACTGAGTTTGATATGGTTAAGAGTAAGCTTGCAATGACTAGAGAGAGATGAAGCTGGAGTTTGAGCACACCCAGTCAGTGATGTTGTTGTTGTTATGTGCCGTTGAGTCAACTACTCTACTTTGTAAGAGAAGAGAAAGGCTTATTCACTTCCAAGGGATCACATTACAGTTCAGGTGTATTCTGTACTTGCAAGAGAGTTGATTCTTCTCATTCTAAATACCAGAAGTGGGTAGTTTACATTCAATTGGCTAAAACCTCTCTGGGTGTATCCAGTGATCTATGAGTGAGTTTGGCAGACACCTATTTGAAGAGAATTAAAGAGACATTTGGGACGGAAGTCATTTCAGATCTGCACATAAGAATCATGTGGGAAGCTTATAATACCTCCAATTGCAAAATGAACGATATTATATTAAAACAATTTCTGGGGTAGGGAACAAAGCATTAAAATTTTTAATGTTCTTCCGTTAATTCCAATGTGTAGAAATGGTTGAGATTCTGCCCTAAGGAAAGAGGAAGTCATGCGTATGTAACAGGCTTAATTCAGTATAATATTTATTGTTAAATGAGAGTTAATCTTTGAGATGACCAGATTAGACTACTCCAGTTTCCCATGAATTAGGTTCAGAATAATAGAGGGGGAAATGTGGTAATTAAAAAATGGAAATGTCTCTTCTTTTAAAATTCTTTAACATGTTATAGACACAAGCAGCTTCTAGAAGAAGTGACAGGCTCAAATGAAAAAATTTCTGAAAAATGTCTCCTGGATATCTAAGTATGAATATAATATTTTTTCTGTCAATCATTCTTTCAATTAAAAAAAGTATTATTAAAAGTTCACAACTCCTACAACTGTACAGGTTATTTTCTCAAGACAGATGCTGTATTTCAACAGAAGTACTTTATGCAAACTGACATTGTTACACTATGGCATTCTGGAGAGGTCCTTGAAAGCAGATTTTCCTAATGCAACTTGTCTTTTGATCTCCTGACTGCTGGTGTCAAGGATGTTGATTGTGGATGCAAGTTAGAAAAAATTGTTGACTACTCAATCCTTTCTCCAATCATCATGATGCTGTCCAGTGGCCCTGTGGTAAGGATTTCTTGTTTTCTCATTATTCAGATGCAATCATATTGAAGGCTCTGCCTTTGATCTTCTGCAGTAAGCACTTCAAATCTTTCCTACTTTTGGCAAGAAAGAATGTATCATTGCATAGTACAGGTTGTTGATGCATTTTCCTCTGACCCTGATTCCACGTTCCACAGCTTCTGGAATGGCTTGTTAAACATATAGATTAAAAAAAGTATAGAGAAAGGATACATCCCAGACACACACCTTTCTTGATTTTGAACCAAGCAGTCTTCCCTTGCGCTGTGTGGATAACAATTTCTTGAACTAGGTATAATTTTCATATGATCACAATAAAGTGCTCTAGAATTCCTATTCTTCTCAATATTAGTCAGAATTTGTTATAATTCAAACATTCAAAAGCCTTTGCATAGGTGATAAAACACAAGTAGACATCTTTCCAGTACTCTCGGCTTTCAGTCAAGATTCATCTGAAATCAGCAATTATATCCCTAGTGTAATGACCTCTTTAAATCCAGCTTGTATTTCTTACAGTTTTCTGTTAAGATACTGTTAAGGTAGTGTTCATAGACAATCTTCAGCAAGATTTTGCTTGCATGTGATATTAAATCTTTCAAGAATTTCTACATTCTGTTGGATTACTTTTTTGGAAGGAGAGAATGAGAATAAATATTAAATTCTTCTATTTAGTTGGCCAGGGATCTGTCCTCCAGATTTATGAGTACATCCTGGTGAGAACATCCAGAGCTACATCTGCTTGTTGGAATACGTCAATTGGTTTCCATCATTTTGGGGGGACTTATTTTTTGCCAATGCTTTCAGAGCAGCTTGAACTTCTTCATTAATTGCCACTGGTTCTTGATCATATGCTAAATTCTGAAATGTTTCTGATGTCAGTATAAAGACAAGGGTTACCTGATCCAAGCAACAGTCTTTGCAGTTGTTTGTTAAGCATCTGAAAGCTGGACAACAATTAAACATAACAAAAGAATCAGTGCCTTTGAGTTGAGGTTCTAAAGAGTACTGAAGATCCCATGGACTGACAAAACACACACACACAAAATAAAATTTATCCTTGATAATGTGAAATCAGAGTGCTCCTTGGAGAGAAGGTTGGTGAAACTCTGTCTCACATACTTCGAGCATGTTGTCAGGAAGTGCCTGTCCTTGGAGAAAGTCATCTTGCATGGAAAAGAGGAACCAACACAAGGAGGAAGACCCTCAATCAGATGGACTGACGCATTGACTGTAGAAATATGGGTAGGTGTGTTGGGGATGGTGACATTGGTTCAAGATAGGTCAAGGTTCAGAGACATTGTTCATAGGGTTGCTATGAATTGTAGTCAACTTCAGACCACATAACAAGTTCATGCAATCTTCCCATTTAGTCATGTTGTTGGTAGAGGTTGTTGAGGACTCATTGTTGTTGCTCTTTGTACTGCTGAGTTGATACCACTCTATAGCTGACCCTCCAGTGGGTTTTCAGATAGAGTAAATCACACAGGAAAAGAATTGTCTACATTTCTCCCACAGAGGAGCTGGTGGATTTGAACTGCGTACCTTTAGATTAGCAGCACAATTACTTACTAGTAAGCCACCAGAGCTCCTGTTGATGACACATAGTGACCTATAATCCATTTCAATGGCCACCAAAAAAAATTAAAAAAAAACAATCCTAATGATTTTAGGATTTAACAAAGAAGTTAACAGTAACAACTCAGGTTGGAAACAATATTCTTTAAAGAAAGTTTCTCAAGTGAGCCCTTTTGCCCTTTGACATTCAGTCTTTAGCTTTAGGTCAATGTTAAAAAGACCTCTTATTCCTCCCAACTACGCTATTTCCTCCTACTTATATTTAAGAAATAGATTGTCAAGTCTTTGTTCTAAGGTGCCTCTGTATAAATTTAAACCTCTCCCCTTTCTTTTAAAATTGAGAGAGGCTGTATTGAAGCTATAGTTTTTCTCCATAGCTATTTAGACTGTACGCTGAGCATATCATTTGAGAATCTGGACTATATGAAGAATGCTTAAACAGGTGAAGTGTCAGCAAAAGACAGGAAGACCCTCAACAGGATGGACTGACACAGTAACGATAACAATGGGCTCAACTAAAATGGAGATAATGAGGATGGCACAGGACAGGGCAAGGTTCAGATCCATTTCTCACATAAGTGATAGCAGACTGCAGAGCACCTGACAATGAAACTACAACAACCCTCTCATGTAGCAGCCAAACACGTACCCAGCTGGAGCATATAGTTAAGTGCTCGATTATCAAGATGGCAGCTTGAACTCACTCTGAAGCACCTTGACAGACAGGTCTAGTGATCTGTTTTAGAAAGCGCACTGCCCTCAAAACCCTGTGGAGTAGTCTCTGGATAAATGGGGTCGCCTTGAGTCAGAATCAACTCCACAGCAACTAACAACAGTATCAACAACAATATGACAAAAGGAGATAGATAACCAGGAAAGCTGACTCATTTCTTGCAAAATCAATAGGAGGTGCTTTGCTGCCATCAATCAATGACCTCCCCACCCTGTCCATCTTTCTGGTCTGAGGATCGTACTACTTCCCAGCAGAGTGGAAAAATTGTTGTGATGAATATAAGGAATGATCTCACTCTTGACTGGAGACCTCACCCCCCCACAAACAGGGAGTGCCATCTTCTCTCACAGGCCCAACCTTAAACATTAGTAATCATGCAACGACAGCTGGAAAAAATAGTAACCAGAGGGTTGCCCTGTCACACCTATCAACAAAATAAATGGTGTTATTTATAATGTTGGTCCACACAGAACATTAAAACCAATACTATTCAACTGTATTTCAGCCCAAACCTCAGAGAGTCCATTGTCATAGGTCATAGGTCAGGGTGCACATCTTCTTCATTGGAGATGAAGGGACACTTGCAGAGAAGGAACAAAGCTCTCTGTACTCATGAAGATGTGATCGGTTGGTTCTGTCACCTTGCCTACAAGCTTTGTTTTGGAAAAATTAGTAACTACTTATATTTCATGATTTAAGGACCAATGGAAAAATCAGGGCATTGCATTCACAAACACTTAAAGATATGCAGAATAGGAAAGTCTGAAGAGACTTAAGAAAAAAAAAAAGCATGACTATTAAGAGAATAATCTTTTAAAATAAAAAATACAAAGAAACCAAATTATTATTAAAAAAGGCAACAGGCATTTCAATAAAGACTAGTGCCAAAAAATGTCAAATACTAAAAAAATAAAAAAAATGCCAAATTATTTTTTTCATTCATTCTTTACCAAATTATCTTTTCAGAACCTGTGGTATTCTCAATGAAGTGAGCAGATTCCAGTTGTTCCAAAACACATATCCATGCAATTTTATTTTTTTTTTACAGAACTTACTGTGTCCATTAAAAATAATGGACTCAGTATGATTTAATAGAAAGAAGTTATAATGAGATATTATGTTCATATTTGGAAGAACAGAGTCCCTTGCTCTCAGAGAACCTGGAATCTACTATGGGGAGATTGCCAGTAAAACAGAATTCTCTTGTAATGGAAATAGGCCAAATGAATTCAGGACACATAGTTAAAGACTTCTTTGCCTAGTAATAATAAGTATTTTAAAAGTGCACATTTTTGAGAAAAAAAAAACTCACATACTTTGGGCATGTTGCTAGGAGGTGCAATTCCTTGGAGAAGGACATGATGCTGGGAAGGGTGGAGGGTTAGTGAAGGAAAGGAAGACTCTCTACCACATGGATTGACATGGTGACTGTTACAATGGGCTCTTGCATTTTACAAAGTGTAGGATGGCACAGGATAAAGCAAGGTTCAGATCTTTTGTTCATAGAGTTGCTGTGATATGTACTCAACTCTATGGCACCTAACAACAACAACAACAACATTCCACTGGGAAGAATTCTGTGGTTCTCACATCTTATAAGGAAAATTTATTCCTTCTACCATATGCACCCAAAGCACTTTCTTATGTACTTTCCTTTCTTAGCAATTTTAAAATTTATGCTTTGCTTAATTTTGTTGTTGTTGTTATGTGCCGTCGAGTCATTTG
>NW_006399980.1:1634526-1642782 GCF_000299155.1 Elephantulus edwardii | reverse complement strand
ACTGCCTCTTGGTCCAAGTATAGGGCAGGAGGAAGATGCGGTAGCCTGCTTGCCTAAAGAGTTACAGCCGTGGAAACTGTGTGGGGCATTCAGCTGTGTTCACTGAGGGCCCTGTGAGTCAGAATTAGCTTGATGGCAGTGGGTGAGAGGAATTCCTTTGGGGAAAAATATGGAAATTTGTTTTAAAAATGTTCTTATTGTTTTCGTACAGGGAAACCTTTTAATGGACATCTAGAGACTGGAAGGCGTGCTTCAGCCAGATGTCTACATTCAGGACCTGCCTCTGCCACTCATAAGCCTGAGCTTCACACACTACAGACCTCCATTTCTTCTGTCAAATACAGGTAATAAGCTCTGGTGGCCTAGTGGCAAGAAGCTGTGCTGCAATCTCAAAGGCGTGTGGTTTGAGGTCACCAGCTGCTTTGCTGGAGAAAGATGGCAGTTTCTGCCCATGTAATTAACTGCCTCTGAAAACCTGCTGGGGGTCAGCTATGGGTCAGTTCTGATTCAACGGTACAAAACAGCAGCAACAGTTGTCCCAATTCATGTACAGAACCCTTACAATAGAACCCCAGGAAGGGCCCCAGACCCAAACCCACCCAATGCCTTCAAGTGGACTCTAGTTCCTGACGGTCCTGCGTCAGGTTTCCAAGGCTGTACCCGGAAGAGACTGCCTCAGCTTTCTCCAGAGGAGCACCTGGGCGATTTGAACTGCTGACCTGTTGGTTGGCATCCTAACACTTAACCTACTGCACCACCAGGGCTCCTTCAGAAAGGCTAAGGATTCCAGAAATGTTTAATATTGGCATATAATGATTTTTATTACCCACTGCCGTAATGTTGTTGTTAGTTATGCAATTAGTAATTTTAAAATTTTACCTTTGCATGTTGTTATTGAAATGAGGCCTATTTAGAGTCAATTGTGGTGGTTCAGGAGGTAGTTCTGGTGGTGAAGTCTGAGAGAGTTGTTCCTAACCAAAGGCCATGCCTCTCACAGTTCAAATCCACCAATGGCTCTATGGCTTCAGGGCCCATATATAAATGAACTAAAATTGTCCCATTTTTATTTACCTGTTTTAGTGGCTATTTTAAGGATCTCTGGTAACCCAAAGGTATGGAATCACACTGTCAACCCAAAGGCATACAATTAGAGTCCATCAGCTGCTCTGCAGGAGAAAGATTAGCCATCTTCTTCTGTGCAATTTACTGCCTCTAAAAAGTCACTGGAGTGTCAGCTATGGGTCAGATCCGACTTGAGGGTATATAACAGCACAACAACAATGTGACTATGATTTCCAGTTCATTTCAGGAAACCTAGGCTAAGAAATGCTAAAGAATTGCTGCCTGGAGCTCTGGTGGCCACTGGGTAAGGAGCTGTGCTGCCAATCCAAAGGCATACAGTTAAAATGCACTAGCTGCTTGTCAGGAGAAAGACAATCTCCTTTTGTGCGATTTGCTGCCTCTCTGGAGGGTCAGCTATGGGACGGTTCTGCCTCGGCAACACAGAACAACATTTCTGTCTGGTTTTGGAAAAATGATCTGTGCATTTGTATTCCTGGCTTATTTGCTCTATCTTAAAAAGAGGTGATTTTGTTTCTCTCTCTTATGGGGAAACAAAATCTTTCATCTACATATTTATTTTGAAGTTAGGAATAAAACAACTCCTTTCCATCTAGAGTGTACATTTCAAAATCCAAAGCAAAATTAAGTATATGAGTGGTAAGAAACACACTAATGAGTATACAATGATAAAGGAAAGTCTTAAAAATATTTGTTACTAAGTCAATTCTCTGGTTATCAAAGGCATGCAAGAAATGTCCCAAGAATTTAAGCTGTTTCAGTTTTAGTGCATGGCTATGTAGAAAAAAAAACATGGGCCTGTGGAAAATAAAGGTATGAAGATAAAATGGTTTTTCCCTTCCAAAGATGATTAGGTACTGAAGCATGTCATTATTACCATGAGAGTATACTTTCCATCACAACCAAATATTGTGAAAGGGACATATATGGCAGGGAGTATAGAAGCAGAGCTGGAATACAGGTGTAGTAACTCTCAGCTAAGAAAAATGACAAGTATTTCTCTATTTGAATATATGAATATGAAATGTTATTTATCACAGAGAGGTATAGAATTGTAGTTGTGACATTTAAACGTTGCCAATTTCAACAGAGGCTAGATTTTTGTTTCCTTAAATAGACTCTTTTGATTCTAATTTTTTTTTTAGAGTATTACTACTAAAATGTGCTTTATGGACACCATGAACAAAAACTCTTAAGAAATTCTACGCATACCTAAAATCTGCTCTGAAGAAAATCATTGAAGTACTTGATACAAGAGCTGCAATTCAGAATGAGTATATACACCAAGAATGTAAAAGAATATCCCGTTTTGTAAAATAAAGGCAGCAGTGGCTGCCAACAGAATAAAAATCAAGATCAGGACCTTCAGGGTCAATTTGGATACAGGCTTGGTTTTGCCACTTAGTTACATAAATTTGTGCAAATAAATGTAAACCTTGTATTTTCAAATCTATAAAGAAATAATAAGAGTTCCAATCTCACATGTGGTCTTTTTTTAAAAAATTGGTTTATTTACAAAGTCCATATAGATTGTGTTTCAACTATTCTACATTCACTTTGTGTTTCATACATTCTTATTCTTTTTTTTTTAATTGGCACTTAAAAAAAATTTCCATTCATTCATTGTTGCACATTTTCCTCCTTGCCCATTCCTACTCCCCAGTTCACTTTTTTTTGAGAAGAAAAAAAAATTCTTTCCTTGTTATACAATCCCCAACCCTCAGTCCACTATACTATAAAGATCTTCTGGACTTTTGCCATGAAAATAATACTTAATCATATATACCTTTTAAACAGATCTCTCCCTCACCTGTTTCAATGCAGTGTAAATATTCATCTCCTCTTCTCTTACTTTCCCCCCAAACCTGATGTCAGTCCTGTTTTATAACAGTGGCATTATGCAGTATTTGTCCTTTTGTGATCGAGATATTTCACTTAATGTCCTCCCTCAACATAATGTCCTCCAGGGTCACCCATTTGTATAATATTTCATGAGTTCACTGTTTTTCAATGCTATGTAGTATTCCATTGTGTATACCACAGTTTCTCTATCCATTTGTTTGTTGATGGGCACTTGGGTTGTTTCCAGCTCTTTGCTATTGTGAACAAAGCAGCAGTAAACATAAGTATGCATATATCTGAGTGGGCGACAGTTCTGGTTTCTTTAGTATATATTCCCAATAGTAGAATTGCTGGGTCAAATGATATTTCTATTTGCAGCTTTTTGAGAAAGCGCCATACAGCCTTCCATAGTGGTTACAATATTTCACACTTTCATCAGCAGTGAATAAGGGTTCCAGTTTCTCCACAACCTCACCAGCATTTGTTGTTTGCTCTTCTGTCAAACTGTGCTATTCTTACTGGGGTGAGATGATATCTCATAGTTGTTTTGATTTGCATCTCTCTTTGAGCTAGGGATTTCTTCATGTGTTTGTTTGTCATCTGAATGTCTTCTTTAGTGAAATGTCTGTTCATATCCTATTCCCATTTTTCAATTGGGTTGTCTATCTTGTTGCAGTGCTCGAGTATTTTATAAATTATAGATATAAATCCCTTATCAGACATGTCATGACCAAATATTTTTCCTCAGTCTGTGGTTTTCCTTTTCATCCTGCTGGACAAGTTTTTGGATGTGCATAGGGATTTGATTCTATTTTGTCCTCTCTTGGTTGTAGGTTTTCCAGGATGCTTGGATGACTGTTCATGTTGTAGATTTGGACTTCTAGAGTTCTTACAAGCTTTTCTCTAATGAAATTTATAGTCTTTGGTTTTAGTCCTACATCTTTGATACACTTTGAGTTTGTTTTTGTATATGGTGTGAGGTGTGGGTCTTGAGTTTTCTGCAGTTTTCCAATTTTGCCTACACCATTTGATAATAAGGCTGTCATTTCCTCACTTAAGTGATTTCATCTCCTTGTCAAAAAAATCAGTTGATCACAGGTAGATTGGCCTGATTTCTGGGTTCTCAATTCTATTCCATTGATCTATGTCTCATGCATGTTTTAATTAATCACCATTGGATCTTGGCCATTATTACCCTGTCTTTTTTGCTCAGATCCTTCCAATTTCCAACCCTAACAGATTGTTTTGAGGTTTAAATAAGAAAATGTATTAGGGCTAATAAAAATAACAGTCATCCTTATTCTAATGATAGATATATAAATAAAGAAAATTATGAAAAAACCCTATTAAAACTTCTTACACAAAGATTAATTTATAATCCATTTGCTATCCATGATTTTTTAGACAAATACAAAAATAATGAAAAAATTTAAATGTTACCATGTACATTTGTTCTAGTCACAAGGATTAGTAATATTGAACATGAAACCAATAAATTTGAAACTAAACAAAATTTTCTAATACAACTCATCTGTAAGTTTGTCTCATTGTGGTTACTTGCATGTTGTTATGATGTTGCAAGTTATGCGACAACATTTTAAAAACCAACAGAGTCACCCACAATGGATAGGTTCCAGCACTTTTCTCTGCTGCAATAGTCTAAGAACAAAGGCTTAGCAATTCACTTCTGAAAGGTCAAGGCTTATTTTTCTTCTTCATTTATATCTAGGTAACATCTCACTGCTTTCCAAATTTGTCTCTTGACTTTAGCAAAGTCATCAGCATTTATCTTGTCTTTGTGTTTCAATCAGAAGATTTTCAGGAGGCTATGAAAGGAGATTGCTCATCTTTCTCCCAAAGATCCGCTGGTAGCTTTGAACCTCCAGAGAGGTGCCTCCTCTGGTTTAACACCACAACTCCTTGCGGACTCTGTCTCTACAATTCCCTGTATGGGTGATGTCAAATTCTAAATTCAAGCTTCTTGCTGTATAGAAAAATCCTCTCCAGTGATCTCTTCCATCATAAAGTTGTTGTTGAGTATCATAGAGTCAGAACTGACCCATAGCTGACCCTCCAGTAGGTTTTCAGAGGCAGCTGATTGCATAGGAGGTGATTGCCCTTCCTTCTGCCACAGAGCAGCTGGTGGCCTTAAACTACTTGCCTTCGAGATTGCAGCAAAATTTCTTATCACTAGGCCACCATAGCTCCCTCTTCCATCATAATATCTATATCAAATTTTTAAAGTGTGTTCACATAACTCCACAATTTTTTCCACATCCCTTGCACATATTTTATTCTAACTTCTTCCCAAGGAGATGCAGTGTTTGAAATATATTACAAATTATAAGTGTGGTTTGTCATAAATAAATCTAAATCCTAAATAAAGGATTGTGTTTATGTGTATATAAAGAAATACCCAGGTTTATAGTCTAATAGAGTAGCCACAGCTAACTAATACCATTTTCTGAGTTTATATTAGGACGTTCCATATTATTGTACTTTTTGTGAACTAAAACGTGAGAAGATAATTTATCATAAAATATGGGGTGCATTTTAATTGTGTTTTATTCAAAAGAAGTAAATTTAGTAAGTGAAAATACCACAATGACTTAAATAATTGCATCAAATCTTAAAATACTTGTCAGTAATACTTGTCAAGATGACCTAATGTTCCCCATTATTTTTAAGAATCTCTTGACCAGCTATGTAAAAAGTGCCCCATAGTTGACACTCCAGTGGGTTTTCAGAGGCAGTTAATCATACAGGAGGAGACTGGCCATCTTTCTCCTGTGGAGTCGCTAGTGGCCTCGCACTGCATGTCTCTAAGATTGCAGTGCAGCTTCTTGCCATTAGGCTACCAGACTTATATTGCAAAGTATCCTTTCAGATGGTGTGTGTGTACTTGTGTGGGTGTATGTTTCACGGACACAATGAATCATCTCGGTTATAGATAAAATAAACTTAAGTATAAATTATGAAACACACATACTAAAGGAACTCAGTATAAAAATTATTGAAATGTAATAGCCTTTTGTAGTATCTGAGCCCTTATATCATTTGAGTAATTTAACTGGCACATATTAGTAAGATATTACAAATACAATTTTTGCAAATTTATATACTAAAAGAAAAGCTATGACTTATTTGAATTTTTCCAACTACAATTAGAAAGCCCATCCTTGTACACTGTATTGATTCAAGTCTTGTTATAAAGTTATTAAAAATAAACAATTCTTAACTAATCAAATCAAACATATTTGAATGAAGTAGTGAAGGGGCAGAGTCAGACACTTTCTCTTGCTTATGTAAATCAATAAAAAGACCATCACAGATGGTTGCATACAAAGTACAGAAGGTACATATACCCTAGTATTCTTCTTCTTCTGAACTACAACCACACCTAAAGTAGGTAGCCAGATGCACAGTCAGACTCTCCAGAGACCATTTCAAAAACTTCTTCCATATGGGTTATTGTAAAGCACTGATGAGTGGCATTTTCATCCTTAAGGTTTTACAAAAGTTCCATTTTCCTGGATTTTAATTAGATGTGTGGACGCTATTATAAAGCCAAATAATAATAATAATAATAAAAATAATAATAATGACTAACTCGGGATCTAATTAGGAGTCCTGGTGGCATAGGGGTTAAACACTAGACCACAATGTCAAGGGCTGAACATGAGGCCAAGATGTCAAACACACTTGCAGCTCACACACACACACACACACACACACACACACACACCAGCCTGCTAACAGCCTGCTTGCATGAAGACTGTAGCCGTGACAAGTCTATCAGGCAGTTACGGTGACGGTGAGCTAGAATTGATGTAGTGGCATGGGTTAACTTGCTTATTATAAACTTAATGAAATAATTTCACTTTCTGCCAGTCAACACACATCTAAAAGAGCTATCCTGAATATTGATTATCCCACAGGAATGATGACTTCACCCAGAGAAGGCTCATATTCTTACCCACACTGGAAAGTAAGGCAACATTACTTCCTAGGTTGTTTTTTATTCACTGAAGACAGTCATCATTTCTTAGCTGTTTCTCAGCCTCCTCCCTACTATCATTCCTTTGAGCTCTGCAGGTGTAAGCTCTGAGTCAATGGTATTCGTACAATGCCATATTAAGCCTTCATGAAGTGGAGCAGCCCCAAAAAAGGTTTTAACAAGAATCTAAGGCAACTGAATGGCTCTGAAGATAGTATCTTCTTGTATGAAAGTAATCTTCAACTTCTAAGCTTAAACCAAAATAAACACGGCATGTATAAAGAAGGAGATATCTTCATTCAACAATGATTCTTGAAGGCCTGGGCAAAAGCCTTCACTGGCTACAGGAAATGCAAAGACAAATAAGTTGTGGTCTTGACTACTGTGGAAGCCACAATAGAGTTGGAGTGACAGTCTCCTTCAATGCTGACTCACCATTCTTCTTATTCCCTCCTCAAAGTCTTTGCATTTCTATTCTTCTTCTCTTCTTTTATTATGCCTCTAACTTCAGTTGAAGGAGACTGTTAAAATTTAAATAAAGTCTTCCCAGATCATCCGGCATTAGTATAAAAAAATAAAAGCAAACTCATACCTTTGCGCTGATTCTGACTCACAGCAACCCTCCACTGAGTTGACAAGACTGAAAATATTAATGGAGAATATGCCTATTTTCCTCCCACAGAGTAGCTGAAGGTTTTGAAGCACTGACTTCTAGGTCAACAGCCTGATATGTCATGTAAGGAGTTGCGCCACCAACCAAAAAGGCAAGCAGTTCAAATCCACAAGCTGCTCTTTGGGAGAAAAATGGGCAACGTCTTATAATTTACAGCCCCTGAAAATACACTGAAGAGTCAGCTATGAATCGATTCTAGCTCGATGGCAACCATAAGTCATGCCACCAGGACTCCTTTATATTAAAATCTTACATAATATTGCCACCTATTTCATTCCCTATATGTATAAAATAAAATAACATTTTAATGCTATACAAGAAGACTTAATATAGTTAGGTGGGGCTATTCTGTGGAAAGGGAAATATTGCTTGGAAAGATGGAGGGTCAACGAAGGAAAGGAGGACCTCCAACAAGATGGACTGACAATGTGACTTTCAACAATGGGCACTGGTATATCAGAGATGATGAGGACGGCCCAGGATAGGGCAAGGTTCAGACTGGCTATTAATAGGATCATTTAGTTGTTGTTGTTGTTGTTGTTGTTATGTGCCATCGAGTTGCCTGCGACTCACAGCAACCCTATGTACAATATATCTTCATTGCCCCAGTGCCCCAGTTACTGTAGCAATCCATCTCATCTGGGATCTTCTTCTTCTGCACTGT
>NW_006399980.1:1633139-1634206 GCF_000299155.1 Elephantulus edwardii | reverse complement strand
AGAGTCCTCGACGCTTGGGTGCCTTTCATCCTCCCTCCAGGTTCATAGGGCTTCCGGAGGCAAGCTATTACGGAAGTGGATGCCACTCCTTCTTCCAAGCATATTTTAATCGGGGAGCTCCACCCCACTCTCTGTCAGCATTGGGTAGCGAATCATTAATACATTTGACACATCAGTGTCATGATGGGTGTTCAGCCTCACAGCAACCAAAAGTGAACGCGGTATGACCTAGAGGAATGTCTGAACAAAAACAATGAAAGACAAACTCGAGATCTCTGATGCAAAACAAATAATTGCAAAGACTATCGACTGGATCAGGTGCACCTTAGTCTCTAGACTAACATCGTTGCTTCTCAGTATTCTAGAGGTCCTTGGCAGCGGATTATGAGTCGTATTCAACTCGATGGCATAAGAAAACTTTGTATAAAATAAAGTCTATTAAATAATTAACAAATCTATGAAGAGGAAAATTTACGGAATAAATTATGAGAAAAAATTATCATACTCCTTTTCTTTAGTTCAGTACATTTATATAACATTTATTGGAATCATGTCTTAAAGTGGGTGATAATATTTAAGGAACATAGTCAAATAATTTTCCACACTCTGTTGGGTCACCTTTCTTTGGAATGGGAACAAATAGAGATCTTTTCCAGTCAGTTGGCCAAGTGGTTGTTCTCCAGATTTCTTGACCCAATTTTGTGAGCACGTCCAGGTGAGCATTTGTTAGCTGAAATATATCAATTGGTATACCATCTATTCCTGGGGCCTTATTTTTTGCTATTTCCTTCAAAGTAGCATGAATTTCTTCTTTCATCACCATAGGCTCTTGCTCATATGTTGTTTCATGAAATTCTTCTGTCTGCCAATTCCTTTCATCACAATGACTCAGTATATTCTTTCCATCTTCTTTTGATACCTCCTGGATTGTTTAATACTCTGCCTAAAGCATCCTTGATTATAGAAACTCGAGGTTTGAATTTGTTCTTCAGTTCCTTGAGCTTAAGAAATGCTGAAAGGGTTCGACCCTTTTGGTTTTCCGACTCCAGCTCTTTGAACATTTCATT
>NW_006399980.1:1629384-1629941 GCF_000299155.1 Elephantulus edwardii | reverse complement strand
GTGGATTGATTTGGTGACTGGGGCAATCGAAATGAGTGTGTCGGAGACAATGAGATTGGCACAGGACAGAGCAGAGTTTAGACCTGTTGTACATAGGGTCGCTATAAGTCGCAAGCAACTTGACGGCACATAACAACAACAACAACAATAGTCAAATAATATTCAGAGGTCTAAGAGTAGCCATTCAATCTTCTACTGGGAGATCACAAAATGACTACAGACTTAGGCATCACATTTTATTGGATATGTATTAGATACCTTGGAACTGATGATCTTTTTAACAGAAGCATTGTTTACTATCAATGGGAGAGAAGAGTTTTCTTTACTGCTAACATGCTGACGATCATGATTTGTCTTGACTAGGGTTTTGAGAGGGTTGAATGGGCAGCCTAATAAATAAGTATAAATAGATACGGGTAAAAAGTACATAAGATGGACTGGATGAGCAGAAAAATATTGTTGTTGTTGTTGTTGTTATGTGCGAGTCATTTGCGACTCATAGAGACCCTTTGTACAAGAGTCCCAAATGCCATTCTATCCTGTGCCAACCTCGCTGT
>NW_006399980.1:1624821-1628934 GCF_000299155.1 Elephantulus edwardii | reverse complement strand
CTGATTTCCTGGCTGCTGTTACCAAGAGTCTTGACTGTGGAACCAAGTAAACTAAAACTGTTAACTATCTCAATCTCTTCACCATCCATACTGATGCTGCTAATTGGCCCAGTGGTGAGAATCTTTGTTTTCTTGATATTGAGCTTCAATCGATATTGAAGACTGCAGTCCTTGACCTTCTGCAGCAAGCGCTTCAGGTCCTCCTCAGTTTCAGTGAGCAGGGTTTTGTCATCTGCATAACGCAGGTTGTGATGATTCTTCCACCAATCCTGATGCCATATTCCTCCTCATACAGCCTAGTGTCTCAGATGATCTATTTTGCATACAGATTGAAAAGGTATGGAGACAAAATACATCCCTGACACACCCCTTTCTTGATTTTGAACCATCCAGTGTCTCCCTGCTCTGTTCTGATGACTGCCTCTTGGTTCAAGTATAGGTTTTGCCTTAGCACTATCAAATGTTCTGGGATTCCCATTCTTCTCAGAGTCAGCCATAGCTTGTTGTGATCCACACAGCCAAAAGCCTTTGCATAGTCAATGAAGCACAGCTACACATTCTTCTGGTATTCTCTGCTTTCTGCCAAGATCCATCTAACATTAGCTATAATATCCCTAGTACCGCAACTTCTTCTAAATCCAGCCTGCACATCTGGCAGTTCTCTGTTGACATATTGTTCCAAGCGTTTTTGGATAATTTTCAGCGGAATCTTGCTCGCATGTGATATCAATGATATTGTTCGATAATTTCCACATTCTGTTGGGTCACCTTTCTTTGGAATGAGAATACACATTGATCTCTTCCAGTCAGTTGGGCAGCTGGCTGTCCTCCAGATTTCCTGGAACAACTTAGTACATCCAGGGCAGCGTCTGTTTGTTGAAATACATCAATCGGTATGCTGTGAACTCCTGTAGACTTGTTTTTTGCCAATTCCTTCAGAGCAATTTGAACTTCCTCCTTCATCACCATAGGTTCTTGCTCATGAAATTCCTCTGTGTCAGCCAATTCCTTCTGATACAGTGACTCTGTATACTCCTTCCACTTTCTTTTGACACTTTCTGGATCATTCAACATGTACCCAAACTATCATTAAGTATTGCCACCCATGGCTTGAATTTGTTTTCAACTTCTTCAGCTTAAGAAATGCTGACGGAGTCCGGCCCTTTTGATTTTGACTCCAGCTCTCTGCACATTTCATTATAGTATCTTGCTTTGTCGTCCCGAGTTGCCTTTTGAAATTTTCTATTCAATTCTTTGATTTCTTTATTTCTTCCTTTAGCTTTGGCTTCTCGGCACTCAAAATGCAATACTCAGAGTCTCATCTGACATCCATCTCAGCTGACCCACCAAGCAGATTTTCTGAGGCAGTAAATTACATAAGAGACTACTCATCCCTCTCCTTTAGAATACCTGGTGGATTTGTATCGCTTGCCAACACAGTTCCTTAAAACTAAGCTACCAGAATTCCCTCAATCCCATTGACCACCAAGAAAATTAAATAAGTCTGTCTCAGAGGAAATGCAACCAGAGTACTCTTTTGAGGCAAGGATGCTGAAATTTCATTTCACATATTTAGGACATATTATCAAGAGGGCTAGTTCTTGGAAAAGATAACATGCTGGTCAGAGGAATAAAGGAAGACATTCAACAAGATTTACTGGTGCACTGACTTTAACAATCAATGGGTGTACACATATCACAGATCTTGAGGTCGAGGTAGGATAGAGCAAAGTCTGTATCTATTATTCATAGAGTTGCTAAAAAGTTGTAGATGATTTGGAAGCATCGAATAACAATATACCATAGACATATTTTCTAATGTTATTAAATAAAGCACTGTTTCAAACATCTAAGCTTTAGAAAGATATGATTCTTTTTTTCAACACAATCAAAGAGAATGTTGTGGCAAGAATTGGCCACATTTCTTCAGCACTGGTACTGTAGCAGATAAAAATATGGAAATTATCAAGGTAACCAACACATTCTATACACATCAGAAAAGGAGTGCTCAATCCATGTCTGTCTTTTCTTCCATAGTCAATCCATCTAGAGTGGGAAGAGAAAGTAAGTCATTCTAGTTGCATCCATTCCTCCAACTGTACTACTATTGATTTCTCCCAAATATGTCATTCTAGACTGGAGTTCTCTTAACAACTCAAACTCCACATATCTCAAATCTCTACAGGACTTTTTAGCTGAATTCCTCTCAAGGGACTCAAAGTTAACACATTAAAATTCAGTTAATCATTTCCTCTAAGTCTTCTTTTTCTAGCCCTTCCAAACGCATTTCTTTATTTCCTTTCTTAAGGCAATATTTATGCAGTATCCAAAATCAGTCCTTCTAGTCCATTTCTTGTTTGTTTGTCAACCAATCTCTATTAAGTAGTGCCACATCAATGCTACATCTAGTCTTATACTTGTTTGCAAGCTATGAGAGTCTCCCTTTTACATGTAAATATATTATTCTAATACTTAATCAATACCTTTGGCACCAGAAGTCAAGAACTCTAAAGACAAATTGCATCAGGAAAATCTGTTGTCAGGAACCTCTCCAGAATGTTAAAGAGCAAGGATGTCAGACTACCGTGTGCCTAATCTAGGCTATGGTCTTTGCAATTACTTGGTATGCATCAGAGAGCTGGACCATGACCAAGGATGACAGAAGAGGAATTGCTGTCTTTGAGTTGTGGTACTGGAGATGAGTATTGCATATACCATGGGCTTTCAACAGAACTAACAGGTTTGCATTGAGAGAATGAAACCAAATTGCTCCTTGGAGGTGAGAATTTCAAGACTCCACCTCACATATTTTGGGCATATAGCTAGAAGAGGCCAATTAGTCTTTGGAGAAAGATATCACGTTTGGAAGAGTGGAGGGGACAGCACAGAAGGGGAAGACCCCAGATGAATTATAGTGACACAATAACTGGGGTAATAAGGGTAGATGTGTCAGAGGCAGAGAGATTGGCTCAGGATAAAGCAGGGCTCAGAGCCATTGTGCATAGGGTCGCTATGACTCATAAGCAACTCAACTGCATGTAACAACAACAACAATACTTACATTTCAAGATAGCTCGTTACATTTTGCCTAAAATGCAAATCTCCCAACCCCATATTCTGACTAGTTTAGCTTAGCCACTTATATAAAAAGAAACTTTTATTTTTAGATATTTAGTATTTCTCTCATACATGCATAAAATGCTACATTTATGATCAGTATCAGTGGAGCACAGCATTAACTTCTTGTCATAATTTTTCTCTCTTTTTCTATGAGCACTATGGTTGAGAGACTTATTTGTTCTTTTGGAAGTCCATGGGATATTCAATACTCTTCTCCAACACCACATTTCAAAGTCACTGATTCTTCTGTCATCCTTGTTCATTAACCAACTTCCAGATACAGAGGAAGCAAATGAAAATACCATGGTTTACATGAGACCAAGTTTTAAAACTGATCTTATTACTCTTTGGCACAATGAAGATGTCCTTGACAGCATGTTTTCCAAGTGCAACACATCTTTTGTTTTCTTGACTACTATTACCATACAGCAGGAAAGAGTACTTCTTGGTGGAAAAGGTGACATAGCTTCAACTGAAATATTTTGGACATGTTGCTACAAAAGGCTATTCCTTGGAGAGAGACACTATACTTGAAAGGTGGAGGGTCAGTGAAATAAAAGACCCTCAACCAGATGGATTGACACAATGACTGCAGCAACGGATACAAATGTGGGGATGAAAATGATTCAAAGGATGATAAATATAGCAAAGGATAGGACAGGATTCAGGTCTGTTGTTAACAGGGTCACTGTGAGTTGTACTCATCACAATGGCACATAACAACAACAACATAACCAGATGTATATCCAACATACAATATATAATGTATATGAGCTGTGGTGGCCTAGTGGCAAGATACAGTGCTGCAATCAGAAAGGTGAGTACTGTGCTCCACAGGAGAAGGATGGACAATCTTCTCCTGTGCATTTAACTGCCTTTGAGAACTTGCTGGAGGGTCGGATATGGCTTAGTTCGAACTTAACAGTACATAATAACAGCAGTTCAATATAAGATATGCATTTGATATGTTGTTGTTGTTATGTGCCATCGAGT
>NW_006399980.1:1618202-1623651 GCF_000299155.1 Elephantulus edwardii | reverse complement strand
TGGCAAAGGATAGAGCAGTGTTTAGGGCTGTTGTACATAGGGTCGCTATGAGTCGCAAGCAACTTGATGGTTGC
The DNA here is from genome assembly GCF_000299155.1 of Elephantulus edwardii. NCBI lineage: Eukaryota > Metazoa > Chordata > Mammalia > Macroscelidea > Macroscelididae > Elephantulus > Elephantulus edwardii. The sequence goes on along the minus strand of NW_006399980.1, from coordinate 1,623,577 downwards.
AAAAACATTACTATGTGTGTTGACTGTAGATAAAAGTAAAATTAATGACAACTTCATTCTTTCTGCATCTACCATCATGTTGCCTATTGATCTAATGGTGAAGAGTTTTGATTTTTTATGTCAAATGCAATTAATACTGAAAGCTATAGTCTTTGATGTTCTACATCAACTATTTTAGTCCTCTTCACTTGTAGCAAGCAGGTTTTACATAATACAGTTTATTGAATCTTACTCCAATCTGGTTTCACAGTATTATTCTTCATATAGTGCAATCTTAAAATTATTTGCTCAGTATACAGACTGAATAGATATGGAGAAAGGATACAACACTTAAATCTTTCTTGATTTTAAACCATGTAGTATTCTGTTGGTTTTATAGCGAAAATAAATTCTTGATCAATGAATAGATTTCTCAATAGCACAATTGAGTGTGCTGGTATTCCTATTCTTCTCAGTATTGTTGTTATGTGCCGTTGAGTGGCCTGCAACTCATAGTGACCCTATGTGCAACAGCTCTGAAGCCTGCCCAGTTTCACTGACTCTGAGACACCTACCACCATTTCCTTCGTTACCATTTCAATCCATCTCATCAAGGGTCTTCCTTTCCTGCACTGTTCTTCTATCCTTGTGATCATGTTGTCCTTCTCTAAGGATTGGTATCTCCTGACCACATTCACAAATTATGTGAGATGGAACTTCAAAATCCTAGAATGCAAGGTTGGTTTCACCCTCTCTAAGACATACCTATTTGTTTTCTTGGTGGTCCATGGTATATTCAAGACTTTTCTCCAGCACCACAACTCAAAGGCATCTATTCTTCTGTCATCCTTAGTCATTGTCCTCCGCTCAGATGCATAAGAAATAATTATAAAGACAATGGACTGAATCGGGTGCACTTTAGTCTCTAGACTGACATAGTTGCTTCTCAGTATTCTAAAAAGGTCCCTGACAGCAGATTTACCTAAAGCAATTTGCCTTTTGATTTCTTGACTGCTGGTTCCAAGAAGGTTGATTGTGGAGCTGAGTAAGCTGTAACTGTTAACAACCTCAATCTCCTCTCCATCCATCATGTCACTGCCTTTCAGCCCAGTGGCAATAATCTTTGCCTTCTTGATGTTTAGCTTCAATTAATATTGAAGACTACAGTCCTTAGCCTTCTGCAGCAAGTGCTTCAGGTCCTCCTTAGTTTCAGCAAGCAAAGTTATGTTATCTGCATAATGTATACTGTTGATGAGTCTTCTTCCAAACCTGATGCCACCTTTATTCCCATAAAGCCTAGCCTCCTGAATAATCTGTTCTGCATAGAGATTGAAAAGATATGGAGACAGGATGCATCCCTGACACACTCCCTTCCTTATTTTCAACCATGCAATGTTTCCTTGCTCTGTTCTATGGAATGCTTCCTGGTCTAAGTATAGCACGAATAAGCACAATCAAGTGCTTCAGAATTCCCATTTTCCTCAAAGTTAACCACAATTTGTTGTAATCCACAAAGTCAAATGTCTTTGCATAGTCAATGAAATACAGATAGATATCCTTCTGGTACTTTTTGCTTTATGCCAAGATTCATCTGACATTGGCAATAATGTCTCTACTGCCATGACCTCTTCTAAACTAAGCTTTTATTTCTGGTAGTTCTCTGTCAATGCACTGTTCCAGTCATTTGTGGATAATCTTCATCAGGATTTTGTTTGTGTGTGATATTGTGTGATAATTTCCACATTGTCAGGTCACCTTTTTTTTTGAAATGAGAATAAATATGGACTTCTTTCAGTCAGTTGTCCAGGTAGTTGTCATCCAGATTTCTTGGCACAAATTAATGAACATGTCCAGGGCAGCATCACTTTGTTGAAATATCTCAATTGGTATTCCATCAATTCCTGGCACTTTATTTTTTTGTCAAGTCCTTGAGAGGAGCCTGAACTTCCTCCTTCATCACCATTACCTCTTGATCACATGCTGTTTCTTGAAATTCTCTATCAGCCAATTCTTTTGGTACAGTGATTCTGTATACTCCTTCCATCTTCTTTTAATACTTCTTTGATCATTCAATATTCTGCCTATAGCATCCTTAAGTATTGAAACTTGAGGCTTGAATTTGTTCTGTAGTTCCTGCAGCTTAAGAAATGTATGTATAAATACATAATAAAGAAGTAAAATATCAGACAAAGTGTTTGAAGATTTGTTGGCATAATATTTCCTTAATCCCATGAAAGTCAAGATTTATATCTAAGTATAGTGTTTACATAAAGTTAACTTTTTTAGCCATTATGTTGGCTCCTTGTGGTCTCCATATACCTTAACTGTAGACACATAGTGCTGCAAATCATCAATAGCTATGGGACTAGAATAAGAGAGAGAGTGCTTCCCACCCTGAGTAGCAAGGCTTGAGCGAGACTGGAGCAAGTCCCTGGTGAGAGCGAGACAATGGAGGCAAGACTCTACTGATGGTGGTAGAGAGACTGTGGAATTTCTATGGAGAAACTGTGGAAAAGTGTAAACAGATGAGTCCTCAGATAAAGGCCACAGTTAAAATTTTTGTTGTGCTCTCTGGATAATTAAGGAGAAGCTTACTTATAAATGCTCTTAGGCAAATATTGTGAATGAATGAAGAACTCAGTTTATGTCGCTGAACTGGAACAGGAGCCTGGACTAATTGAGGAATTTTGCCTTGGGATTGCTACACAAAAACCTGGATTTGTATTGGGTGATATTATTTACATCCCTCCCTCTCCAACTTATTTCCCTAATAAACCCCATTCTTGATACCACAACTGAAAAAGTAAAGTTTATGAGCCAAAAAGAATAAAGGAACCTCTAGCCCTGGTGTGTCCATTTGCCATACAGAGGTAACTTGTGGTTGCTGTGAAGCTAAACACTGTGACCTGATGTGTCAAATGTGTTAATGGTTACCCATGGAAGACAGTGTTTGCTGGAGCTCCCCAATTAAAACAAGCTTGGAAGCAGGAGTGGCATCCACTTCCGTAATAGCTTGCCTCCAGAAACCCTATGAACCTGGAGAAGGGATGAAAGTCATACAAAAGTTGAGGACTTTCATCCTAACTCAATTAGCTAACCCATGTATATATTGTGCATATATTGTACATCCCATATAAGATTACATAAAGACTATATATGATTAACTATACATATACAACTGTGTTTAACCATACATACCACTACTTAACCCATGCATATAAGCAAGTATAAACCATTATTGCAAGAGCCCTATTCAATTACATCAATTTTTAACTCAACCAATATACTTACCATTATCCTCACCACCATGCATATCACCTTCCACCAAGCTTCAAGAAACCAACAACACTTACACCTTATACCGCTCTTCTTGCTCTGGGTCCATCAATTGTGGGGGTTTCTATAATGAAACTATACCTGCCATCTGGGTCTTTCTGCAGGACCATGTCACCTAAAATCGCCCATTCTTTCCTCTTAAATAAGGCAGCTCGATGGACTAATGACTAATCACTAATCAGCCCATGCTCACACATAACTGTGGTGTCATGAATTTGGTATTTTTTAAATTTTGGGGGTGCCTGATTCAACTGGGATACAAACTGTAATACAGTCAAAATAATTGTAGTTAGACCCAACAAGGCTGTCGAGCAGTTACTATATTCAGGTGTATATTAGTTAATGGTCACAGGACATAATTTTTCTAAACCAGTTTCCCAGTCACACACACGCACAGACATATGCATATGCCACAACTCTAGTACTAAGGTTTCTCTACACAAACTCCCCACCCCTTTACATATCCCAGACTAGATAGCTATAAATTTATCTTGGCAAACCCTAAAAACAAGACAACAAAACAGCATTTAGGGATAGTAAGACTTACTGTATTAATTCTTAACTCATAAACACTAATTAAACCCAACCCAACTAATGCTAGTATGTTACTATTTCTTTTCCTTTTTAAGAGCTATGTCCCTAGATTCAAAAAACAAACAAACAAACAAACAAAAAAGAAAGTTAAGGTAGCATAATTTTTAAAGCAAGGCACTGAAAATGCCCAGATGAGTTTACCAAGCTCCATAAACATCAAGATTTGGTCCAAGCCTTATTATTAGTTGTCAGTAAGATTATACATGCAAGTATCAGCCAGCCAGTGAAAATGCCCTTCTACTAGTATTACCATAAAGGATCCCCAAGGAGCTGGTATCAAGTTCACAATCGTAGCTCAAGACACCTTGCTTAGCCACACTCCCACAGGATACAGCAGTAATAAAAACTAAGCAATAAACGGAAGTTTGACTAAGCTATGCTGATAGAGGGTTTGTCAATCTCGTGCTAACCCAAATTAATAGGAACCTGCGTACAACACCAACTTGCTGTTGGTGTGGCTCTAGAGGCATGTTGGGGCTAAGATAAGGGCTCTTTATGTGCTTTCTGCTCTGGGGCGGTTTAAGGCTGTGCTATTCTCACTCCCTCCGACACTTTCAGAGAAACTCTCCTGGTCCTGTGCCCTCCGGTCCCATGTTCAGCTCTCTAGACACTAATAAATTCAATAAATCGGATGCAGTATAGATCCCAAAAGAAAAATCACCAAGACATAATCAAACTTACATACCCAAGAAAAAGAAAGGATTCTACACTCTGCCCATGGAAAATTATTATCATGTAGAAAAAGGGAGCAATAAGACTAAGCTCTGATTTTTTAGCAGTAGCCATGAAAAGATGGAATGACATATACAGAACTCTGAAAGATAAGATCTGACAACCAAAAATCATATGCCCAGCAAAGTTGTAACACAGATAATGCTGAGAAAATCAAGACATTCCAAGACACGCAGAAATAAAGGAATTATGTAAAACACAGATCAACCCTACAAGAAATAATACTGGCAGTCCTCTGGGCAAAGAACTGGCATCAACAGCCTAAGATAATCCGAGGCTATACCAGTCTAGATAGAGAACGAAAAGAAGCTAAAGCTACAAAAGTATGTTAAAGTTTTATAATTCAAAACAGTCACAGAAATGTTAACCTGCATTAGACAACAAATTCAAACCAATAAAGGGGAAATAATAAACGGATGACCAGAGAAAAATAACGGGATGTTTTAAATTAGGAAACAAGGTAAAACCTGGAGTAAATACAAATAAAATTAATAAACCTAACAATATAAAAAATATTAAATAGACACAAAATCAAGAAAAATGAAAGGACTAAAAAGAACTCCGCTCAGCAAAGTAATAAAAAATATTGCCAAAAATGGCACAAATAACAACAGTAATAAATTCATCTAAAGATAATCACAATAATATTTGTTGTTGTTGTTGTTATGTGCCCTATGTACAACAGCTCTAAACTCTGTCCTGTGCCAATCGCACTGTCTCTGACACTCCCATCC
>NW_006399980.1:1613478-1616742 GCF_000299155.1 Elephantulus edwardii | reverse complement strand
AGGGATATTGTAGCTGATGTTAGATGGATCTTAGCTGAAAGCAGAGAATACCAGAGGAATGTCTATCTGTGTTTCATTGACTATGCAAAGGTATTTGACTGTGTGGATCATAACAAACCGTGGTTGACACTGAGAAGAATGGGAATCCCAGAACACCTGATCATGCTAATGCGAAACACAATAATATAAGTGGTTTAAACATATCAGTGAAGAAATAGTGTCAGAATGGATTTTTAAAAAAAGATTCAATGGATTAAAAAATTAGTATGTTGCCTTCAAAGAACATACACAACACACAAAGGTATGAATATTTTAAAAATCAAAGGCTGAGAACACACATAAAACCAATAAAAAACCCCAGAAATGCCAGTATTAATCTCTGATAGAGTAAACTTCCTATCAAATTCCACCATAGGAGGTAAGAAAGGCACTACTTATTAGTGGTCGATTCACCAAGAAAATATAAACATGATAAATATTTAAAACAGAGTTCAAAAATGAAATCAACAGTAACAAAAGTAAAAAGACAGACAATTTTGAAATAATTTTAAGAATCTTAAACATCCCATTTGTTTATTTAGTTAGTTATCTTTTACATTTTGACTGACCAACTGTTATAGAAAGAAACTCAACTAGGACACAGATAGAAATAACACAGCCAAACAATTTGACTTCATACCTATTTACAGAACACGCCTCCCAGCAACATAGTACGTATTTTTCTCCAGTGCACTTGGATCATTTTCCAGAATAAGACATATTTTAAGTTACAAAGCAAGTATTAAAAAATTTTTAAAAATTAAGGATTACAAAGTATAGTCTCTCACCACAGTTCTGTAACAATAGAATTCAGTAACAAGAAGAGGAAAAACCAAATACTTAAAAACTAAGTAATACCTTGCTTAAAAACTAGGTTATATGATAAATTAAAAACTAAACAAAAAAAATTACTAGAATAGAAATAGAATTAAAATGTAATGTAAAATCTTTGTGACATAGAAAATGCAGTCCTCAGAAGGAAAATTCATAGATGTTAATGCATAAACATAAAAATGATAAAGATCAATAGTTTAATCTTACAACTCAAATGTTGTTGTTATTATATACTATTGAGTTGGAACTGATCCATAGCTGACTCTCCAGTGAGTTTTTAGAGGCAGTAAATCCCAAGAGAGGAGATTGTCCACCTTTCTCCTGCAGGCTAGTGGATTGGAACTGTAGGCCTTCGGTTTAGCAGCACAATTTCTTACCACTAGGCCACTAGGGCTCTTTTACAACCAAAATAGAACAAGAGGAATACAAAAGCGGGGTGGGGAGTAAAGAGAAGTTCGAAATAATCACGAGAAAAAGAAACAAAATGTTAGAGGTGAAACAAAGTTGAAAGAAAACTAATGGATCAACAGACTAAATATGTTCTGAGAAAACCTCATCAATGAAACAAACCACTGGCCAAACTGACAAAGATAAAGAACAAAAACATATAACAGATACCATCGGTGACATTAATGCTAGGATCAACTGAGTTTAAAAGGATCAAAAGATACTATTATGAGAAATCATATTCCAACTAAGTTCAAAACCTTAAAGAAATGGACAATTAACTAGAAACTCACTAGTTAATCTAACATAAACAATGTAGTTCGATCTTAACCAGCTGCTTCACTGGAGAAAGATGGGCACTGTTTTCCCCATGATTTACTGCCTATGAAAACTCATTGAAGGGTAAGTATGGGTCAGTTCTGACTTCACAGTATACAACGACACAAAAAAGTAAGAAATTTAACGAGTTATTTTATAAAGTTTCCAACAACAACAAAAATTAGCTAGCCCAGATGCCTTCACTGAAGAACTCCATCAAACATGTAGAGAAAAGGTATTAATACTCCTGCTCACACTACTCTACAACATAAGAAATGAGTGAAGAGTCCCAAATTAATTCTATTAAAGCCAAACATACTTCATGCCAGGAAACGCTAAGACTTGGAATGGGGAAGTTAATAGAAAGTATATTCATTTGGCTATGTAGATGAAAGAATGGAAATAAAACACCAATTGCTATAACGTTGAGCCCGTGTGTCTTAGAAGAATTAGGCTCGATGAAAGTTTTCAATAGCTGATTTTTCCAAATAGATCACAAGCACTTTCTCCCAAGGCATCTCTGGAGAGACCTCCTAGCATATAACCGATGTTGAATATATATTATATATCATTTTCTTTATTATTCTTTTTATGTTGTTTGGCTGGTTTAAGAGCATCCTTTTGTTTTCATGTAATACTGATGAAGAGACTGAGCTTTCAACAGATGAGATGATTTGACCAAAGTTGCATCATCAGAAAGTGACAGGGTTAGAACTTAAATCCTAGGATTCCTTAACCAAGTGCTATCCCACTCTTACACACACCATTAAATATAACGGCACATTAAGATAAGTGATGAATTTAGGAAGAAGGGAAGAAACTCTAAGTGGAGGAGAAGAGACTCTAAAGGGAAATGGCACGGAGGATGTGGCAAGAACAATGGCATTAGTGAAGTCATGAAACACGCTGTCATTCCCTCAGGAAGCACCCAGGGCTGTCGGTGAGCAACTTCCACTCCCAATTCACATGAAGCGTGTACAGTGGAATAGGTTCTTTTCATCCCCACCCCTTGGAACTTTTCAGTGTCTCAGCATCCTGAAAATTACTAATCCTGTTCCAGAGGGGGAAAATGCACCAACTGGGAACATACGATGACGCTTGATGAGAGTATATCTAGAAACTGATCATCATGTGATGGGAGAAATAGTGGAAGGAAGTTCATTAGTCACTTTTATGACAAGTAAGTATGAATATTCATTACTCCAGCGAATTGCCCATTTATCCTATTTTATATTACATTGTCTTTCATTAAAAGTGTTGCAATAGAGACGCAAGAGCTACAGCTGTGCAGGTTCATTCATCATGCTGCAGGAGATGGCTTGCTTACTGGACAAAATGACAGCTCTCACCACTGTGGCATATCCAAGTGGAATTAACTCAGCAGTTTCTCTTTGGAGTGAATTTAGTCCACAGCATTTTCTCACATGGGTGGAGGGTCCTATGGACTTTATCAACAGAGTAATTTGCCTGGATAATGGACATTCCTAAAATTTTCACAAACAAGAATAAGAGGTACATTGCAAAGAGGTCTGTGGCAAGCGGGGAGGGAGCAACAATGAATGAATATTAAAAAAAAATGGGGGAGGGTAAATGGAGGAAGAGAGTGTAAAATACTCAAAAATGAAT
>NW_006399980.1:1611253-1613378 GCF_000299155.1 Elephantulus edwardii | reverse complement strand
GGGCAGGGAGAAAAGTGCAACAATGAATGAATGGAAATGCAAAATCTATGTAAATGTTCATTAAAATTTAAAATAAAATTTAAAAAAAAGAATTTCTTCAATTTACTCTGAAGTAGAACATATTAAAAAGTCAAAGAGCTTCTAACACAACCTTAGAATAAGTGTCCTATTCTGGCTAGTCTTAAGAAAAGGCAATGTTGTTGTAATGTATTGTGGCATTGACTCTGACTCAATCGCCCTATGAACAAAGGCTTTGAACTTTGCCCTGAGCTAACCTTGCCATCTCTGACACAAGAGACCCAATAGTCATAGTGGCAATCCATCTCATTAGGGTCTTTCTCTCCTGCTCTGACCTACTTCTAAAGCATGATGTCCTTCTCCAAGGGTTGGTCTCTCCTGGCAACATGCCCAAAGTATGTGAGATACAGTTTCAAAATCCTTGCCTCCAAGAAGCAAGCTGATTTCACTCTCTCCAGGACAGACCTGTTTGTTTTCTTGACAATCAATCTATGGTATGTCCAGCACCACAACTCAAAGGCATCAATTCAATTACTCATCCTCTTGTTATGTGCCACGGAGTTGGAACGAACTAACAGCTGACTTGCCAGTAAATTGTTAAAGGCAGTAAATTGTGCAGGGTTGACTGTCCCATCTTTCTCTGACAGACAGCTGGGGATTCAAACCATGTACTTCTTACCTGTAAACTATTAGAACTCCCTATAATTAGATGTCATAAGAGTTTGTTTGGTGTTTGGGTTTTTTTTTGTCGTTGTTTGTTTGTTGGGATGTTTTTTGGCAAATCTGCTGTCAAGAACCTTTCTAAGGTGTGGAAGAGCAATGATATTAGTTTAAAGACTAAGGTGCACCTAATTCAAGTCATGGTCTTTCTGAATACTTTTTATGCATGTAAAAGTTGGACAATGAGTTGACAAAAGGATTGAAGTTTCTGATTTGTGGTGTTGGAGAAGAGTGTTGAATATTCAATGGACTGCCAAGAGAACAAACAAATATGTCTTAGAAAATGTGCGGACAGGCTGCTCCTTGGGAAGCAAGGGTGGCAAGGGGCTTCATCTCACGTACTTTGTACATGTTAGGAGGAGTCAGTCCTTGGATAAAGACATCATGCTTTAAAAGATGGAGAGTTAAGAGAGGAAAAATCTTAGCGAGATAGATTGACACAGGGACTGTAACAACAAGCTCGACGAGGATGGCACAGGATAGGGCAAAATTCAGATCCATTGTTCATGAGGTTGATATGAGGTTTAGTCTATTTGACAGCATTTAACGACAATAGTCTTTTTTACTCCTTCATCCTTCTCATAATTTTTTAATTTTAATATTGAAATGAAAATATTTTTTTCTAAAAACTTAGTATTCTAAACTGCTCCACCAGTTAGTCTCCTCAACTACTGTTTGAATAACAAGTCTTACTTTTATGACTTTTCAACTACTTACTATAATGACAAATTAAGAGTATTTGGTCATTCATTCACAAGCAATGTTGCTACTGTGCAAATCACCCAATAGACAGAATGGTCATTTCACTTAAAAGCTACATTTTAAAAACTGTAACTGCTAAATTTTTATCAGCTAGAAGACCTTCCTTTTCAGTTACAATTTCAAAAATTAAGGCAGTGCCTATTTAGTGAACATCCACTTTATCAAATATTCTTCTAGGCATTTGGATATCAAACTTAAAAAAATATCTAGTCTCATTCCTGTCAAAGTCTATCAAATGTGTTAAACGCTATAATCATGGCACATTAAAGCCCCTAGAAATGGATTGCCTCCGTGAATTTAGAGGGTGGCTTTGAATACAAACTTGAATATTTTTCAGATTTGAGCTTCTTTTAAGTAGCCAAACGTGTGATGTGGGGCAAGGAGGACGAGATATTTAAGAGGTAATTAAATAAACCTATATGAGTTTTGTGGGTGGTGAGCAGGTAATTCCTAGTAATCAATGACATAAAAATTGACATATTTCAGCAAACAGATGCTGCGCTGGATGTGATCACCAGAAAAATAGCTGTACTCACAAAGTTTGTGCCAAAAAAATCTGGAAGACAACTATCTGGCCAACTGACTGGAAGAATATTTATTCCCATTTTTTAAAAAAAGTGATCTA
>NW_006399980.1:1608889-1609988 GCF_000299155.1 Elephantulus edwardii | reverse complement strand
GTTCAGAGCTGTTGTACAGAGGGTCGCTATGAGTCACATGCAATGCAAAAGCACAAAAAACCAACTTAGGATTGTTGTTGCTGTGGTTATATGACATCTAAAAAAAAGAGGAAGACTCTTAAGGATATGGATTGACACAGTGACTGCAGTAATAGGCTTACGTGTGTTGGAGACTGTAAAGATGGCATAGAATAGGACAAGGTTCAGATCTAATGTTCATGAGTTGCAATGAGTAAGATTCAATAAACAGTGAAACAACCTAATGACAAGGAGCTGCACTGGCAATCCGAAGATATGATGTGCAAATGCATCCGCTGCTCCACAGAAGGAAGCTGGGAAACCTCCTCTTGTGTGATTAATTGCCTCTAAAGCCCACTGAAGGTCAGCTACGAATGTGTTCTGACTAGATGGTATAAAACAGTACCACCTTTGATTGATAATGTAACTCATCAGTTACTTGATCAATAATGTTTCTTTAAACTCTATGATTGTTGTTGTTATGTGCCATCAAGTAGGTCACGACTCATAGCAACCTTGTGTGCAACAGCTCTGAACCCTGCCCAGTCCTGAGCCAGTCTCACTGACTCAGATACACCTAATCCCACTGCCCCAGTCATGGTGTTAATCTATCTCATCCGTGGTCTTCCTCTTCTGTGCTGTCTCTGTACTCTTCCAAGCATGACATTTTTTTCCAAAGACTGGTCCTGTTGGTCCATGTGCCAAGAGTAGGTGAGATAGAGCTTCAAAATCCTAGCCTCCAAGGAGAAACTGGTTTCACCCTGTCCAAGAAAGACCTAAGTGTTCTTCTGGAAGTTCATGATATGTTCAAGACACTTCTCCAGTACCACAACTCAAAGGCATCGATTCTTCTGTCATCCTTAATCATTGTTCAGCTTGAAAATGCACAGAAAGTAATTGTAAAGATCATGGTCTGGATCAGGCACACCTTAGTCTTTTGACTGGGAAAATTGCTGTTTAGCACTGTGGAGAGGTATCTGGCAGCAGATTTCCCAAAGCAAATAAAAATCTTTTGATTTCCTGACTGTTGGTACCAAGAGTGTTGATTGTGGATTTGAGCAAGCTGAAATTGTTAATAACC
>NW_006399980.1:1607502-1608309 GCF_000299155.1 Elephantulus edwardii | reverse complement strand
AATAACCTTCAGTAGGATTTTGCTTGTGTGTAATATTAGTGATACTGTTTGATAATTTGCACATTCTGTCGGATCACGTTTTTTTGAGGTAGTAATGAAAATGGATCTCTTCCAATCAGGTAGTTGGCCAGGTAATTGTTTTCAGGATTTCTTGACACAACCTGATGAGCACATCCAGGACACCATCTGTTTGTTGAAATACGTTAGTTGGTGTGGTGTCAATTTCTGGGGCCTTGTTTTTTGTTTCTGTTTGGTTGGTTTTGGTTTTTTCCCCCCCACACTGTTAGTCTTTTTTTAATATTTTTCATTGATTTTAATATAAAATACCTTTACAATATGTTTTATTAATATACATTGTGTTTTGTACAATCTTTAATTTACATTGTTTTTCATATATTTATTCATATATATTTGATTTTGGCCTCGTTTTTTTGCCAATTCTTTCAGAGCAGCTTGAAATTCCTCTTCCATCACTATTGCCTCTTGATCATACGTTGTTTCATAAAATTCTTCTGTGTCATCTAATTCTTTTTGGTGCAGTGATTCTACTGTATTCCTTCAATCTTCTTTTAATGCTTTTTTTGATTATTTGATATTCTGGCCATAGCATCCTTAAGTATTGCAACTCGAGGCTTGAATTTGCTCTTCAGTTCTTTCAGGTTGAGAGATGAGTGAGTTCCACCCTTTTGATTTTCTTACTCCAGTTTGTGCACATTATGATACTTTGTCTTCTCGAGCTCCCCTTTGAAATCTTCTGTTCAGCTCCTTAACTTCTTGATTTCTTCCATTTGCTTTGGCTTCTTGGAG
>NW_006399980.1:1606735-1607402 GCF_000299155.1 Elephantulus edwardii | reverse complement strand
TTCTGACACCCATCTCAGTCTTTTCTTCCTCCTCTGTCTTTGTAATGACCTTTTTCATTCTTTCTGGATAGTATCCTTGATATCCTCTCACAGCTTGTCTGTTCTTTGCTCATTAGTGTTCAAGGCCTCAAACCTGTTTCTGAGATTGTTTTGAAATTCAGGTGAGATAGACTCAAGTTCAAATTTTGGTTCCTGTGGATTTGATTTAACCTTCTCTTAGTTTCAATTTAAGTTGCATATGAATAATTGATGGTCTGTTCCATAGTTAGTATCTGGTCTAGTTTTCACAGATGATATTGAGTTTCTCCAACAACTCTTTCCACAGATGTAATCTATCTTAATCCTGTAGCTATTATCAGGAGAAATCCACGTGTATAGTCTGCACTTGTTTTACTTATAAAGGTATTTGCAATAAATAAGTCATTGATGGTGAGCCATTCTATTATCCTATTTCCAACCTTATTTCTGTCCACATACATGTTTTCCAACTACTGATCCTTATTTCCAGTTCCCAACTTTAGCATTCCAATCATCCATTATTATTCATGCATCTTGACTGCATATTTGATCAATTTCTGACTGCAAAAGTTGGTATAAATCATCTATTTCTTCTCTGTTGGCTCCGTTTATTGCTACATATATGTAAATGATAGTGGATTTCTTTGAA
>NW_006399980.1:1603378-1604420 GCF_000299155.1 Elephantulus edwardii | reverse complement strand
CTTCTTAGTCTGTCTTAATTTGAATGCTCAGCTTTAGAACAGTATCTGACAGACAAGCATTTTACAGAAGGAGCACATGAAAGACATTTCCCCATTATAGAAGTAACCAATAGATTCAGTGTCACCCCGTGCCCCCGCGCTTGGCATGTATTTCTTGACTCATCCCTTTCCCTGCTCCACCAGCATCCCCTTCCACTCCCGCCTACCCCGTTATGATTAGTAATACAGAAATCTGAGAAATAGGAGGAGTGAGATTACTACTAACATCAGCTAATTATATCCATGCCCACGATCTGAATGCACTTTACACAATGATTCCTTCTTTTACTCTTTCCTTCTGCAAGTCCATTCAGAGATTTCATCATTGCATTCTTCACTAACATCTCTTAGACATTATCAATCTTTCTAATCCATTACGCACTACTCCTCCTTCTGCTCTTCCTGAATTCTCCTAGATGGGACTGCTTCCATATATGCTGAAATTCTAGTTATCAAAGTGATCCAGCCCTCCCTGTCCCAGCTACCAATGCCATTAGGTCACTAGCTCTTTCTCTAATGCTCATTGATAATTATATTTGCCTATTTCTCACACACAATGCATGACACAGTCATTTAGTGTTACTTTATTTCTATTGCCTGATTTAATTTTTTTACATCAGCATATATTTTGTCTGTGGTTTCACTGTGATCTCCCATTATCTATATATTTTCATCCTTAAATTTTAAAGGTGAATGTTGAAGAACTGTGCCACAATTATCAGTGTTTAATTTTGTTTTTAATTTTTATAAGTGAACATTTGTAAAATAATTTTTCACTCACCTATTCACAAACAATTTATTATTTGAATACACACAATATAATTGTACTTGGATTTCCATTCATTCATTGTTGCACTTTTCTTCCTGCCAAACCTCCCCCCACCCCATTTCAATCTTCTTCTTGAAAAGTAAAAGAAAACTTTCATTGTTATAAAATCCTTCCCTCCAAGTCCACTCCACTATGCAGCCTTCATTTTGAAAAATAAAAGAAAAATTCTTTCAT
>NW_006399980.1:1569988-1585186 GCF_000299155.1 Elephantulus edwardii | reverse complement strand
TTGTACATAGGGTCGCTATGAGTTGTAAACAACTCGACGGCACATAACAACAACAACAGAAGAATATCTCATTCTTTATTACAAATGATACATAAAACCAAGGGGTAACTGTATTGAAATCTAATCATTAGGATTAACTATTAGCTTTTTAAAGAGTACAAACATCATTTTGTTTATAATCAGAATAGAGATATATGACTGTGTGAGCATTTTTTGACACATAAAATTCTAAGTCTTCTTTGTAAATAAAAATGTTTTAAAAAGAAGTCATTATAAATTAATTTTTCAATTAACACAACAGTGAAACTGATCTTTGAACAACAAGGCTGTTGTTCTCCCATGTAGATGACCTCCCATGAAGATTAAATAAATATATATAACTTATAATCAACATTTTATCTACCTGGGTCCATTTAGAGCTGGATATTATTTCCCCCCTTTTCCTATTGTGGTGATGATGGATTATTTCTCAACATCAAGAAAACAAAAATCCTAACCTCTGAATCAATGTAAATAACATCATGACAGATGGGGAAATATCTAAACTGTCAGTGATTTCCCCTTATTTGGATTGATAGTGAACATACATGACAATAGCAGTCAAGGAATTAGAAGATCAGAGACCTGGGAGTAAAGCCCAAAATCATAACGTTTTTAAGAGACAAACTGGGAACAAGCTTAGAAGTGCTACTCCAAAATAGAAAAAGACTTCCAAATACAATCAGAAATGCACAATCTAAAGAGGATAAAATTGATGCATGGGACCTTCTAAAAATTAAATCTCTGTGCACATCAAAAACTTTTTCCAACAGGGTGAAAAGAAAACCTATAGACTGGGAACAAACATTTGGTAGTACCATCTGAGACAGGAGTCTTATAACAAATGTTTACAGAACACTACTGGGCCTCCACAAGAAAAAAACTGATAACCCAATTACAAAGTGGACAAAAGACAAGGAAAGAATTTTCACAGAGGAAGATATTCGAATGGCAAAAAGACACATGAAGAAATGCTCCAAGTCACTGGCAATAAGAGAGCTGCAAATCAAAACCACCATCTCACTCCAGTAAGAGTGGAAAAGTTTAACAGGGCAGCAAGTAATAGATGTTGGAGAGGATGTGGTGAGAAAGGAACTCTTATACATTGTTGGTGGGATTGTAAAATGGTACAACCATTCTGAAAGGCAGTTTGGCACTTCCTTTAAAAGCTGAACACAGAAATTCCATATGACCTAGCTATTCCACTACTTGGAATATACCCTGAGAATATGAGAACTGAGGCACAAACTGAGATTTGGACACCAATGTTCATAGCAGCATTATTCACCAGTTCAAGAACATGGCATCAGCCTAAATGTCCAACCACAAATTAATAGATTGAGAAATTATGGTACATTCACACAATGGAATACTATTCAGCACGCAGGAGAAAGAACTTTGTAAATTATTACCAAACTTGGGAGGGAATGGAGAGTATTATGCTGAGTGAAATAACTCAGCATCATAAGGATAAATATTGTCTAAAGCCATTACTGTAGAATGAATATAAGGATCCAGGAGGGGTGGAAGAGCCTGGAAGCAGAGGGATGTGGATGTGCAGGGGGAAGGGGTTGTATAATTTGATGGGTCGCGGGGTGAGGGAAATCGAAAGAATTTGTTCAAATTTGTATTTGAATTTTGTAAACAAACTAGTAAGGGAGGAAAAAAGAAATTAGAAGATACTGAGCAGCCACTGAGTGTTTGAATTGATTAACTAGGTATCTGGTTTTAAAAGTTCTTAGTGTGGTCTAAACTGCTCTCCTGTTTGGAGCACTAAACCAAGACTCCATTGCCTGGAAACCCCAAGGTCTTGGCTTCTCTTCCTGAAGGACTTAGTCCCACCAGCAGGTGGCCCTGCCCCTGCCACCTGGACCTCAAAGCACACTGCCTGGAGGATTTGGCCCTGCTGCATGGATGCTCCTGCCAACTATCTGGAAACCCAGCCCCACCTCTTGGAATTCCTGGCCCTGCCCCCCAGACACCCTGCTGCCTGAAGGAAGACCTTCTGCTACACCTCTGAACTGTGCCAGGCACAGCAATATCACAGGTGATCCCATTTCCTCTCCCCTCTTGGAGCTTGAACTGCTTTTAGCTTTGGGCATCTTGGGCACACCCAGGCCAGCTGCAATAGTTGCCTAACCGAGAAGGCTACTAACTATCCTCAACTGAAGCAAGTCTTCTCTTGAGTCAAAAGTTCAGAGAGAGACTCAAGCAAGGTAGCTGCACTGCCCTACTCTGGAGCAGTGAATTTCTGAGCCAAGGTTTTCAGACCAAGAGCCTGCTAAGGACTCAGAAAAAAAAAAAACACTCTACCACATAAATGTCATAGAAGAAACAGAATACCTTAAACCCTACATAAACTCAAACAAGATGACACCTCAAAAAGTGACTCAGTATCAATGTATTTTCTGAAGAACTTTCTGACATAGAATTAAAAAAATTAATGACTGAATATTTTAAATGGGTAAAAGACAAACTTGAAAATTACATGATACTGCAAGCAAAAACCAAAAGGCACTTAAAAAAAAATGCAAGGCAATGCAGATAAAACAAATGAGGCATTAGAGGCTCTGGAAAATAAGAAATCACAATTCAGAATATGAGGACCAAGGTTTCAGATGCTGTCACCATGTCAGAGGGACATATGAATAAAGCTGAAAAGATGAAACACAGAACCAGTGAATTAGAAGATAGAATTGTCACCACTGACCTTTTAGAACAAAAAGCAGAATCAAAAAGAAAGGAAAAAGAAGAAAGCTGTGGGAAACCATCAAGAGGAATAACATGTGCATAAACTAAATCCCAACAGAAGAAGAAGCAAGTAAAGGCACCAAGAAAGTTGTGGAAGAATTATCAGAAGAAAACTTTCCAGGAATAATGAATAATGAGAGAATATATATTCACGAACCGGAACAAACATAACATAGAATAGACACTAGAAGAAAAACACCAAGGCATATCATAGTTAAATTTGTTAGAACCAAAGATAAGGAGAAAATTCTGAAAGCACTAGGGAGAAACAAAGAGCAACCTGTAAGGGAGAGAAAAGAAGATTAGGTGCTAATAACATATATTGAACACTTAAAGAATACAACTGTCAACCAAGAATATTGTACCCAGCAAAACTGCCCATCAAATATGAAGGAGAGATCAAGATATTCCCAGAAAAGCAGAACCTAAGGGAGTTTATAAAAACAAGACCAGCATTGCAAGAAACACTGAGAGACATCCTTCTTATAGAGGTGCCACAGAAAGCAAAATGGACCAAACAGCAACAACATCAAAAAGAACTCAACAAAAGGATAACAATAAAGCCTAGCCTCTCAATAATTACACTGAATGCTAATGGATTAAATGCACCCCTAAAGAGAAAAATAGCAGATTTGATAAAAAAAGCAACACAAACCCAAACTACAAAAAACAAAACTCATCAATATGCTATCTACAAGAGAAATTATCAAACAATATCATTAATATCACATGCAAGCAAGACACTACTGAAAATTATCCAAAAATGAATGGAACAACATATCAACAGAGAACTGCCTGAAGTGCAGGCTGGGTTTAGAAGAGGCCATAGTACTAGGAATAGTATAGTTAATGTTCAATGGATTTTGACTAAAAGCAGAGAGTACCAGAGGAATGCCTATCTCTGTTTCTTCAGCTATTCAAAGACATTTGACAGTGTGGATAACAACAAAATGTGACTGAGAAGAATGGTAATCCCAGAATACTTGATCATGTTTATAAGAAACTTATACTTGGACCGGGAGGCAATCATCAGAAGAGAGCAAGGCAACACTGCATGGTTCAAAGTTGGGAAGGGTGCACACAAAGGATGTGTCCTATCTCCATACTTTTTTAATATATATGCAGAACAGATTATCCTAGGAGCTGGGCTCTATGAAGAGAAATGTGGCATCAGGATTGGAGAAAGTCTCATCAATAATCTGCGTTATGCAGATGACACAACCTAGCTTGCTGAAACTGAGGAGGACCTGAAGCGCTTGCTGCAGAAGGTCAAGGATGGCAGCCTTCAATAAGGATTGAACCTCAAATCAACATCAATAAAATGAAGATTCTTACCACTGAGCTGATAGGCAGCATCATGATAGATGGTAAAGAGATTGAGGTTGTTAGTAGTTTTAGTTTGCTTGGCTCGACAGTCAACACTCTTGGATCCAGACTCCATGAAATGAAAAGTCTAATTACATTTGGAAAGTCTGGTGTCAGAAACTTCTTCAAAGTACTGAAGAGCAACAATATCAGTTTGGAGACTATGGTATGACTGATCAAGTCCATAGTCTTTTCAATTACATGATATGCATCACTGAGCTAGACAATGACTAGGGTGAGAGAAGGAGAATTGATACCTTTGAGCTGCGGTGCTGAAGAATAATGAATATACCATGTTTTGCTAAAAGAACAAACAGGTTAATCCTAGAGATGGTGAAACCAGGCTGTTCCCTTTGTGTGACCTACTTTTGACATGTTAAAAGGAGAGACCAGTCCTTGGAGAGGGATGTCATGCTTGGGAGAGTAGAGAGACAGCACAATAGAGGGAGACCCTCAATTAGATGGATTGAATCAGTAACTGGGGTAATAGGAGTAAGTGTATCAGAGGCAACATGGTTGGCACAGGGTAGAGCAGTGTTTAGGGTTGTTGTACATAGAGTTACTATGAGTTGCAGGAGACTAGATGGCATATAACAGCAACAATGACATGCTTGAAAATGGACTTATATCTAGAATTTATAGAATACTCCACCACCTCAATAAGATAAGCTAAACAACCCTATTGCAAAATGGGCACAGAATATGAACAGACCCTTCACCAAAGAAGACATTCAGATGGCAAACACATGTAGAAATGTCCAAAATCACTATCTCTAACAGAGATGCAAATGAAAACAACCATGAGATATCATCTCGCTCCAGTAGCAATAACAAAGCTCAACAGAGCAGCAAACAACAAATGCTGGCGAGGTTGTAGGGAAATTGCAAACCTTATTCACTGCTGGTCTAAAATGGTGCAGCCACTCTAGAAGGCAGTATGGTGCTCTTTCAAAAAATTGGAAATAGAAATACCATTTGACTAAGCAATCACACTACTAGGAATATATACTAAAGAAACCAGAACTACCACCCAAACAGATATATGCACAACCATGTTTATTGCTTCATTGTTCAATGTAGCAAAGAGATGGAAGCAACCTAAGTGCTCATCAACAAATGAGCAGATAAAGAAGATGTAGTATATTCATGAAATGGAATAATATGCAGCACTGAAAAATGAGGAATTAATAAAATATTATGCAAGATGGGTTACCCTGGAGGACATTATGTTGAATGAAATATCTCAGTGACAAAAGAACAAATATTGCATAATGCCATTGTTCTAAAACAGGACTAACATGGGGATAGGAGGGAAACTAAGAAACAAAGGGATACATAATGAACAGTACATTGAAATAGATGAGGAAATAAACTATCTAAAAGAAATATATGATTAAGCATTATTTGCATGACAATAATCCAGAATAAGAAATGCATAGCAAAGTAGGCATGCAGGAGGAGGGAGGAAACTATGTAACTATGAAAGAATCTTTTTAAAGAGAAAAGCAAACAGGTGTGTTGGAATAGGAAGGGAAATGTGCAACAATTAAGAAATTGAAATTCAAGTTTTCTGTAAACTTACTACAATGTGCTAAAAAAGCAAGATTGTTAAAGACTAAAAGTGCATATGATGTAAATACAGATCCTTTTGATTACCTCATAAGCATCTGAAGAGACTGAGATTGCTAACAGCTTCAGTTTGCTAGATTCCACAATCAACACTCTAGGTACTAGCTGCCAGGAAATTGCATTGGTATAGTCTGCTGTCAGAGACCTCTCCAAAGTACTGAAGAGCAACAATGTCAGTCTGGGGATTAAGTGATCCTGATCCAGGCCATTGTCTTTGCAATTACTTGCTATGCATCAGAAAGCTGGTCAATGACTAGAGATGATATAAGGAGAATTGATGCCTTTGAGCTATGGTGCTGGAGAAGAGTATTGAATATACAATGGACTGCTAGGAGAACAACAGATCCATCCTAGAGAGGGCTAAACCAGGCTGCTCCACGGAGGCAAGGATCCTGAAGCTTTTTCTGACATACTTTGGACATGTTGCAAGGGCTCCTTGCAACGGTACATCATGCTTGGGAAGGTGGAGGGGCAGTGCACAAGAGGAAGGCCCTCTATGAAATGGATTGATGCAGGGACTGGGGTAATGGAGGTAAGTGTATCAGAGACAGTAAGATCAGCACAGGATAGAGCAGGGTTTAGGGCTGTTGCAATAGGGTCACTATGACTTGCAGGTGACTAGATGGCACATAACAACAACAACTCATCTGAATACAGTTTCTTAACAAAACAATAAACATAGTTAAGTGTATTAGCTTACTGGTAAATTTTGTAAAATAAAATATTTCTAGGTTTTACTCAATGGACAGGCAAATCACTGATCCAGAGACTGTAGCAAAATATATTCAGTACTCTAGAAGAGAACTTACATAAAAATAAGGAACTGAATTAAATTTGGTGGGAAAAAAATTTAAAATACTATATTCTTCATAAAGCTTAACAGCTTACAGACCTTTTACTCTCCCTTCCTACTATGTAAATTCCCAATAATTCAAGAGTAATGTCTAGACACTAACAATAAAATTTACCCAGTAGTAAAAATGCAGAACAAAACAAAACAAAATAAACAAACAACCAAACCAAAAAAACTCCTCCCATTTAAATCTTAGATAAAATATGAAAAGTCATAATCAGATCTGCTCGTTGGAGGACCTCACTTTTCTTCTGCTACAAGATGCCAATATCTGTATGGCATGGCTGCCCCGGGATCATCTGCTAAAAGCTGTGGCCTGGCCCAGGCGCACCCACACCCTGGCCGGTGACAGAACCATTGCCGGCCACATTGAGGTGTTACATTTTCATACCGGAATCCTGTCCAGAGCACTAGACCACTGCCCTTACTGCCTGGAGACCTTTCTACACTGCCACCTGGAGATCTCACTGTCCCGCCACCTGGAGACTGCCCAGCTGCAGCCCCTGCTGTCCAGCACCACAAGGATCAATATGGCAAGCACTTTGGACTTAAACACTGCTGTCTAGATACATCACATGGGATTCCTTAAAGTTGAGCAGAAGAGGCCCAGAGGAGGTACAGTTTCAGGAAGGCAACAGTCATCCCACTTTGGGTGGACTGTTGTTCCCAAGAAGGGAGAACCAATATACAGGTCTTTCATAAAACATTGCCATACCCTGGGTAATTATATAGTTACAAAAACTTAACACCTACTAAGTCAAGACTTGCATGATAACAAGAAAGCAGCAGTCTGCCTCAGTCATCATCAAAAAACAAAATAACTCTTCTCCTAAAAAAAGTAGATCCAATGAACACCCCACATAGAATCAGAAGAAATATATTGATGTGGAGCTGTGGAGCTATTTGAACAGTTACAGAAAAAGATGCAAATGATGGGGGGGGGAAGAAGTCATTATGAGAGCAAATACCCCAGAAACATCAATCCTGGGGGTGGGAAGGAAAGGGTAAGGATGAGAAGCAACTTGAACAGCTATGGAAGAAAATTTTAAAAATGGGTGAAAGAATTTATAGTATAGATAAAGAGCTACAAGAACTTAAAAAAAAAACAAACTCATCACAACACAAAGAGAGTACAGCCAACAAAGTACTGGAAAGAACAGGAAAGCATGAAAATGCAATACAGAGTATCAAGACCAAAATGGCAGAAGTTTCCAACATGCTGGTGGGAGAAAAAAGTAGAGCTGAAGAGATGGAACAGAGATGTAAACTAAGATGGAAGAGAGTCAGTCGGTTGGAAGTTAAGAGCCTCACTGGAAACATACTAGAAGGAAAATCAGAGATGAGACATAAAGAAAATAGAAAACATTATAATCATGTGGGATGACCTCAAAAGGAACAATATGACTGGAATAGTATGACTGGAATTTCAGAACACGGGAGTGAGAGCGAAGTCACTGAGAAAATTGTGGAAAATATACTAAAAGAAAACTTACCAAATATACTACAGCCCAAAAGAAAAACATATCATAATCTAATTTCCAAATTAAAAGATAAGACTGGAATACTAAAAGCAACATGAGAAAAAAAAAGAATGCCTTATGAAGGGGAAACAATGAGATTAAATTAATTGCTCAGCAGAAAAGATGACAGCTAGAAGACAATGGGATGGCATATACTGAGAGCTGAAAGAAAACAATTGCCAGCCAATGATCCTATACTCAGCAAAGCTCTCCATCAAACAAGAAGGAGAAATTAGATCTTTTTCAGAAAATAAGGAACTTTAAGACTTTGTGAAAATAAGACCAAAACGACAAAAAATTTTAAGTGAACTTCTTCACATGGAGATGCCAAAGAAAAGTGGATGAACACTGCCACCAGAAACAAGAGAAAAAGAAACATAGCAATGACAACAATTAAACCTGGCCTGACAATAATCACACATAGTGTGAATGATTAAATGAGCCAATTAGGAGAAAAAAAAATAGCAGCAGATTGGATTAAAAAACAAAGTCCATCAACAGGTGACCTATAAGAGACACACCTAAAAAAACGGAGAGAAAGACAGGCTCAAAAATCAAAGGTTGGAAAAAAAATATACCATGTAAATGGCAATCACATAAAAAAAAAAAACACAACAACAAACAAACCAGGAGTGGCAATATTAATCTCTGATAAAATAGACTTCAGAATGAAAATCATAAAAGATAAGGAAGGGCATAACAAACTGATTAGAGGCACAATAGATCAAAAAGATAAAACCTTGGTCAATGTTTATACACCAAATGATAGACCTGCAAAATACATAAAACAGCAGTTAACCAAACTGAAGAAAGAAACAGACAGCACCACAATAACGGTAGGAGACTTCAACACACCACTATCTCCAAAGAATATGTCAATTCAAAGAAACTTAACAAAGATGCAGTAACAAGTATACAATCAGCCAAATTGACCTGATGGGTGTGCTCAGGGTACTGTACACAATTAAAACTCAAGTCACTTTTTTCTCAAGTACACATGGTATATTCTCCAGAATCGATAACATATTAGGACACAAAGCAAGCCACACCAAATTAAAAAAAAACAACACTGGATTAACTCGAAGTATCTTCTCAGACCACAGTCCCATAAAACTAGAAATTAATCATATGAGAATAAAGCTTACAAAACTACCCATGTGGAAACGGAAAAACTCTCTGCTAAAACAGGATTGGGTTATAAAAGAAATAAAGAATGAAACTAAAAATTCCTTTTTGAAATAAAAGAAAACGAAAATACAACATAACAAGACCTCTGGGACTCAGCTAAGGCAGTTCATAGCAACGGCACACACGTAAAATAGGAAGAAAGAAGAAAAATCAATGCTCTAACTCAACACCTTCACCAAATAGAAAAAGAACAACAACTTAATACTACAGCCTCTAAAAGAAAGGGAACAATAAGAACAAGAGCTGAAATAAATGAGACCAAAAAAAGAAAGAAAAAAAAAAAAGGATAAAAAGAAATCATCAACAATATCAAGCGCTGCTTTTCTGGAAGGGTCAATAAAATGGACAAAGCACTGGCAAACTTAACAAAAGGGGAAAAAAGAAGGTAGAAGAAATAACTCAATTAAGAAATGATAGAGGTGACATCACAACAGAATCAAATGAAATTAAATACATACTATCAAAATACTATGAAACGCTATACTATGGAAAAAAAAATTAGAGGAAATGGACAAATTCCATGAAACTCAAACCCTATCCAGATTTACATAGACAGATGTAGAACACTTGAACAGTCCCATCACAAAAGAAGAAACTGAACAGGTCATGAAAAGAGTTCACCATAAGAAAAGTCCTGGATGAGATGGCTTCATAGCTGAATTCTACCAAACATTCAGAGAAGATCTATCACCAATTCTACTTTTAAAAAGTATTTTAAAAAATAGAGAAAGTAGGAACACTTCCAGGGTCATTCTATGAAACAAGGATAACCCTAATACCAAAATCAGGCAAAGATATTACCAAGAAAGAAAACTACAGACCAAAATCTATCATACATAAAGACACAAAAATTCTTAACAAAATCCACAAATGAACAAAAAATCCTTCAACAAAAGCAGATTAAAAACATAATTCATCATGACCAAGTGGGATTCACAACAGGTATGCAAAGATGGTTCAACATAATAAAAATGTAGTTCATTACATTAATAAAGCAAATAACAAGAACTATATGATCTTAGCAATTGATGCAGAAAGGGCATTTGACAAAATCCAACACCCCTTCCTCATAAAGACAGTCAGCAAAATTGGAATAGAAGGGAAGTTCCCCAACATAGTGAAAAGCATATATGCAAAACCAAGGGCCAATATAATTCTCAATGGAGAAAGACTAAAAAGCATTTTCCTTGCCAAAAGGGACTACTTCTGTTCAGTATAACATTGGAAGTGCTTGCCAGGGCAATAGGACAAGAGAAGGAAATAAAACACATCCATATTGGCAAAGTAATGGTTCAAATACCATTATATGCAGATGATATGATTGTGTATGCAGGAAACCCCAAAGACTTAACAAAAAAACCGTTAGCGTTAGTAGACCAATTTAGTAGAGTGGCAGGATATGTGACAATATCCCAAAACCAGAGGGATTCCTCTGTAGTAACAAAGAGAACTCAGAGAAAGAAACCAAGTAAGCAATACCATTTACAACTAGTCACAAACTGAAATACTTGGGAGTAACCCTAACTACAGACACAAAAGACCGGTACAATGAAAACTATAGAACATTTCTGCAAGGCACAATAAAAGCCTTCAGTAAATGAAAAAAATGTACCCTGTTGATCAATAGGAAGACTCAATATTGTGAAAATGACAGGCCTACCAAAAGAAATCTAAATATTCAATGCAATCCCAGTACAGATACCAAATTCATTTTTCAAGGAGATTGAAAGAGAAATTGTCAAGTTTATTTGGAGAGGAAAGAGACCCCAACTAAACAAAGCACTTCTGAAAAGGCATACCACTTAAAACCTGCTACAGAGCGGTAGTAACTAAAACAGCAGGGTACTGATAAAATGACAAACATATAGACCAATGGAACAGAATTGAGAATCCAGAAATGGACCCAACTATGTATAGTCAACTGATATTTGACAAGGAAATCAATGCTATCAAATGGGGAAATGACCATCTCTTCAACAAATGATGCTGACAAAACTGGTCTGTTACCTTCAGAAAACTTAAACAGCATCCACATATCACATCATACACAAAAATGAACTCAAGGTGGATTGGAGACCTGAAAGTAAATCCGAAAATTGTAAAGTTCATAAAAGAAAAACTGGGATCAAGCTTAGAAAGCCTTGTCTATGGTATAAAGAGACTGCCAAATACAAGAAATGCACAATCTAGAGAAGATAAAATTGATGAATTGGACCTTCTAAAGATTAAATCCCTGTGTGCATAAAAAACATTTCCTAATAGAGTGAAAAGAAAACCTAACCTACTGGCTAGGAGGGAATATTTGGCAATACCATTTTAGACAAAGGTCTCATATCAAAAGTTTACAGAATCTTACAGGACCTCCACAAGAAAAAAGGCAATTGACAGAACAGCCCACAAAGACAATGTTCTACATCCTAAATTCTTAATTATGGTCTGAGATCATTAAAAAAGTGTGAGCAGTAATCTATGGTGAAACTATTGGCTTTTGCCTCTGTGGAACAAAAAATAGAGTAGAAAAAAGTGCACAGAAACAATTAGTTCAAAGCCTTAATGAACCACGAACTTCAACATCTATAACCTTGATATCAGAAGAATGAAATGGTGCCCAACTACCAGAAAAATGGCTATCTGTATTTCACAAACTATGCAAAGGCATTTGACTGTGTAGGTCACAACAAATTGTAGCTAACCTTGAAAAGAATGGGAATCCCAGAACACCTGATTTTGCTCATGCAAAACCTATACTTGGATCAAAAGGCAGTCATCAGAACAGAGCAAGGAAACACTGAGAGGTGTGAAATCAGGAAAGGAGTGCACAAGAATGAGTCCTGTCTCCATAACCTTTCAATGTGGATGTGAAACAGATCATTCAGGAGGCTGGACTGTGTGAGGAGAAATACGGCATCAGGATTGAGGGAAGATTAATTTAAAATCTGTACTATTCAATCACTCAACCTGGGTTCCTGAAGTTGAAGAGGACATGAAACATTTCTTGCAGAGGAAATGAAAGATTAAAGCTCAAAATCACGAAAAATCAAGATTCTCACCATTGGGCCAATTGGCAGCATTATGATAGATGGAGAAGAGATTGAGATAGTTAACAAGTTTGGATTGCTTGATTCCACAATCAATACTCTTGGCAAA
The DNA here is from genome assembly GCF_000299155.1 of Elephantulus edwardii. Taxonomy (NCBI): domain Eukaryota; kingdom Metazoa; phylum Chordata; class Mammalia; order Macroscelidea; family Macroscelididae; genus Elephantulus; species Elephantulus edwardii. Next base: position 1,572,694 of record NW_006399980.1, on the reverse strand, counting down.
AGCAGTCAAAAGTCAAAAGAAGGATTGCATTATGAAAATCTGCTGTCAGGGAACTCTCCAGAGTGATGAAGAGCAACAAAGTCAGTCGAGAGAATAAGGTTCACCTGTTCCAGGTCCTGGTCTTCACAATTACCTGTCATGAGCTGGACAATGACCAAAGAAGACAGTAGAATAGTTAATGGCTTTCAGTTGTGGTGCTGGAGAGGAATATTGACCATGCTATGGTCTGCCAAGAGAACTAATAGGTCTGTCTTGGAGAGAATGAAGCCAAGCTATTTCTTGGAGGCAAAGATTTTGAGGCTCCACATCACATACTTTGGGCATATATATTGCCAGAAGGGACCAGTCCTTGGAGAAAGACATCATCCTTGGAAGGGTGGAGGGTAAGCACAAGAGAGGAAGACCCTGGTTGACCTGGACTAACTCAGTAATTGAGGTAATGAAGTAAGGTAAGGAACTGAAGTGTATCAGAGAAAGTGAGATTGGCCCAAGAGAGAGGGGGGGTTCAGAGCTATATGCAGAGGGTCACTAAGAGTCATGGTCAACTCCATGGTATGTAACAACAACAACAAGAGTTGAGGTTTGATCATTTTAATTAGCTGGCACTTTGTTATTATTCTTAAGTGCTAGCAAGTTGGCATTGACTCCCAGTGAACCTATGTAACAGAACAAAACATGCCCAGTACTACTGACTCATGTCTCACAATGTCTGCTGTGCTCAAGGCCACTATTGCACTTACTGTGTAAACAAATCTCATTGGTGGGCTTTTTCTTCTTCAATGGCTACATTTTTTCAAGCATAATATCTTTACAGGGATTGGCCCCTCCTAATAGCATGCCTGAAGTATGTAAGACATAAGTATTCAACTTTAATGTGGTCAAGGAACAATGTGGTTGTCTATCAATGCCTGGACCCTACATTTCCTTGAAAACAACTTGAGATGATACTAGTTTCCTGTTGTTTATTTTCCCCCAGATGCATTATTTACCCACACTGACATTTTGCCACATATGTGATTCTGCTGTGTTTGTCAAAGTGATTTAACAAAACAAATATTATTTTGTGCTTAATCTGTCATTCCAAAGTTGGTCTTGGTTGCATAATAACTTGACAAATTCTATCATCGGCAAAATGGACCAGCATTGGACCAGTGATGGTCAAGAGATTCAGTCATGAAAGTCAGTCCTACACATAACTAACTCCCAAGAAAGTTTCTTTCAAATGTATTCTCAATTGGGGCTGAACTTTGCTCTGCTATTGTTTTTCCAATAAACAGGATACATTTAGGACTTACCTACAGCCACTACAATGACATCTGCCAGTAGAGTATGGATCTTCAACTGTTCTTTGGGGGTATACCTGTGAGCTATTGTCACTGTTGCATCACCTGGAAATGCAAAAGAACGTCCATTAATGCTTACTGGGTGTTTTCAAATTTTATGATCTACTCAATTTTATAGCAGTTTCAGTTGTTTCTTAAAAGTAAGAAAAATACTCTAAAATTATTAATTCACCATGGAAATGATCACTAAATAGGAACTCTGGTGGTCTAATGGCAAGGAGCTGTACTGTAATCCCGAAGGCACGCAGTTCAAGGCCACCAGCTGCTCTGCAGGAGGATGGGCAATCTCCTCCCGTGTGATTAACTCCCTCTGAAAACCCGCCAGAGGGTCGGCTATGGGTTGGTTCTGACTCGACAGTACACAACAAGAAGAAAATCTAGATTATTCAAAATGTGTGGCTTTAATGTGAAAGAGGAATAAACAAATAAGGTCAAATGATAACAGCTGACTATCACAGAACAGCCAAAAGCTGAAGTCTTTAATTCAGCATTTGAAAATATTTATTTACATTTACATAAGTGCAGAGGGTATAAAGATGAAGACTCTATGCCTGAGGAATTCATTTGGGGTTTCACAATAATACATGCACATTAATACTGAAAACAACAAGATGAAGCAAATGCTTACACAACAAACTGGAGCGAAGGATCTTACCAACCCATGTAAAAGATTACTTCTATCTGGTGAAGATGTGACTGTAGTATTTAAAATATCAGCGTTATTTATTTATAATCTTAAAACATGAACCATCCTCAACACACTAGAGTCCTTTACACTTCAGCCTTCACATTTTAGGATAAATTCCTTTCCAGTTTAATATCAAAATATCTTATTTAGCACATAAATGTGTTTCTTTTTAACCTCATTTGTCACAATTACTGTTATCAATCCATTTCATTGAGGGTTTTTCTCTTCTTCACCACCCCTACACATTGTAGATGTCCCTCGCCAAGAATAGCCTCTTCTACTAACATGCCCAGAGTATGTGAAATTCAGTTTCATCATCCTTGCCTCTAAGAAGTACTCTTGTTGCACTTTCTCTAAGACATATCTGTTTGTCCTTCTGGCAGCCCATAGCATAGTTAGTATTCCTCTCCAATACTACAATTAATAGGCATCAATTTTTCTTCTGTCATCTTTATTGACTGTTCAGTTATCAGATGCATAACAGATTATGGGAAAGACCATGGCTTTAATCAGGTGCTCCTTAGTCTTCAAACTGGTATCATTGTTCTTCAGGACCCTCAAGAGGTCCTTAACAGCAGATTTTCCTAGTGTTATCCATCTCCTAATCTCCTGGCTGCTGGTAACAAAGGTGTTGACTGTGGATCCAAGCACAATGAAGTCACTGATGAAATTTTC
>NW_006399980.1:1568501-1569888 GCF_000299155.1 Elephantulus edwardii | reverse complement strand
ACAAATGCATACATAATAAAATTTTACTTAATAATAATCCCACAATCCCTATGGAGAAAAATAGAGAAGGCAAGTGAATAGGAGGTGATGATGCAAGGGTGCTATTTTGTTAAGATGGTCAGAGAAGGTCTAACAAGTTGACCTCTGAGCATGAGCCTATTGTCAATTTAAATGGAGATGTGGAGTAGAGGGAGATCTGGTGGCACAGTTCATAGCAAGTTGTGCTGCTACCCCAAAGGCTGAACGTCTCTAGTGGTTCAAATTCACCAACTGCTCCAAGGGAGAAAGATGATCAGTTTCCTTTTATTCCACTTTATAGCTTCAGAAACTGATGGGGGGTTAGCTATGAGTCAGAAGGGACTCAAAGGCAGTGATATGATGAGATGATGCATAGAGGAGATAAAGATGTTATTTAAAACTATAGGGCTAAAAGGGATTACTTGTGATATATGACTATGGAGGAATGAGCTCTAGTAACTGAGTTGTAAGGAGTTGCAGTGCTAATCCAAAGGCAGAAGCTGGCTCAAATCCAGCAGCTGTTCCACAGGAGTAAGAAGGGCATTCTCCTCCTGAGCAGTTTACTGCCTCAGAAAATTCTTGAGAGGGTGAGCTCTCAGTTAGTTTTGATTCATGGTACATAACAACAACAAAAACAATGGAAGGGCTGAAGCCAAGCCAGGGGAATAGTCTAATGTATTGAAACCCTGTTTCTCAATCTTGACTACATTAGAGCCTCTGTGGTGACCTAGTGGCAAGAGACTGTGCTGTAACCCTTAAAGCATGAGGTTCAGGGCCACGAGCTGATCTGCAGAAGGCTGGGCAATCTCCTGTTGTGCTATTAACTGCCTTTGAAAACTCGCTGGAAGGTCAGCTATGGGTCGATTCTGACTCTCTGGTACACAACAAACAACATGGAACATTCATAAAAATACCAATATTCAGGACCAACTGTTTAAAAATTCCAACTTAACTAGTTAAGTAGTTTGAGTTGAGACAGCTATACTTTTAAAGCCACCAGATGGCTACATTAGGAAGCCAAGACAGAAAATCACTGGTTGCAAAGTTGGGAAGAAGATAACATAAAAGTGAAGAATGAAAAGATACATTTGGAAAAGGAAGAAAAATCCATGCTCTGCCTACTGTTTTAGCATCCATTCTGACTCACAGGACAGAGTAGAACTGCTCGGTAAGGCTTCCACAACTTTCAGGAAGCAGATTGCATCATTTTTCTCCCAAGGCTAAGAACTGTTAGGATCAAAGTATCTGCTTTTAGGTGGTTGTTGTTGTTGTTATGTGCTATCGAGTCATTTGCAACTCATAGCGAGCCTATGTACAAGAGCTCTAAATGTTGTTCTATCCTGTACCAAACGAGCCATCTCAAACGCAC
>NW_006399980.1:1556108-1567818 GCF_000299155.1 Elephantulus edwardii | reverse complement strand
TTCCACCAATCCTGATGCCACATTCCTCCCTGTACAGCCCAGTGTCTCGGATGATCTGTTCTGCATACACATTGAAAAGGTATAGAGACAGAATACATCCCTGATGGACCCCCTTCTTGATTTTGAACCATGTAGTGTCTCCTTGCTGTGTTCCGACGACTGCCTCTTGGTCCAAGTATAGGTTTTGCATTAGGACAATCAAATTCCCATTCTTCTCAGAGTCAGCCACAGCTTGTTGTGATCCACACAGTCAAAAGCTTTTGCATAGTCAATGAAACACAGATAGTATTCTTCGCTTTCTGCCAAGATCTATATAACATTAGCTATAATATCCCTAGTACCACAACCTCTTCAAAGGATTGGCCACCCACTTCTGAAAAAACAGGCCTTCGAAAACCCTATGTACGAAAACCTACTTTTAGGTAGTAGCCCAAAATTCAATCCCCTTTGCCACAAGAGTCCCTCTCAAAAATGTCCATTGCCTTCAAGTCACAGTGGACTCATACTTGACTATCCATTGGGTTTTTAAAGGCTCACAATGGAGTAGTTTGCCTAGTTTTCTCCCTTGAACCCCATGCCTTTGGATTGGCAGTACAACTTCCTATCCACTAGGCCATTAGGAGCTCCAACCTTTGATAAAAGAAATTATAAATAAAAGAAATAACCCCATAAAAGATGAATGAACTAGAATCATGTGGACAGCATAACTCAATCTATTGCAATTTCCTGTTTATAAAGGATCTTCAGGATAAATTACATTGCAATTTAATATTAGAAAGTGTTGTATTCATCCCATGCATGGTTTTTTTTATGCTTTTATTTTTTTAACCTTAATGATACCTAATTGGGTAAATCCACTTGCCATCTACTAGGTTCAAACTCATGATGACTCTACATCCTTCAGAGAAGAACTGAGCATTGCCGAGCCTTCATGGCTATGTCTTGAAGTAGGCTGATCAGAACATCCGTGAACAGTGATTCTAGGTAGATGTCAACTACAAAACTTTCTGTCGGCCATACTGTGTGCTAATATTTGTGCCACCTATTGAGTATCTAGTCAATATTTTTCACTGCTAAAAAGTTCTCAGAACGAAATTAGTGACATAACCAAACCAAGTGTAGCTTGGATTCAAATAAACTCATCAAACACACAACCAGCAATCATATGTAAAAATTTACTTTATAATAAAATTAAATTTTTTAAAAATTAAATTTTTAAAAATTAAATTTATGGTATTTAGTTGTTGTTGCTGTTGTTAGGTGCTGTAGATTCAAATATGACTCATAACAAGTCTATGAACAAAGATTTGAACATTGTTCTATCCTGTGCGATCCTCACAACTCCTGACACACAAGAGTTCATTGCAGCAGTCACCGCGTCAATCCAGCTGGTTGAGGGTCTTCCTCTCCTTGGCTGACACTCCACTTTTCCCAGCATCATGTCCTTCTCCAAGGAATAGCACTTCAGAAGGAGCTGTATATTTGGTTTCATTTTATGTTCTACCTTCTTGCTTCCTCTTTTTCTTTCTTGGTTCTGTCTCATTTAGACTGTTCTTTGTATATTGCTGTCAGATAGATCTTGGCTGAAAGCAGAATACCAGAAGAATGTCTAACTATGTTAAATGGACTACATAAAAACATTTGACTGAGTGTATCACAACAAATTGTGGATAACATTGAAAAGAATGGGAATCCCAGAACACCTGATTGTGCTCATGCGAAACCAACAGTTGGACCTGAAAGTAGTCCTCAGAACAGAACAACTATTCTGGAAACAATGTATGGTTCAAAATTGGGAAAGGAGTGGATCAGGGATGCATCTTGTCTCCATACGTTTTCAATCTATATGCAGAACAGATCATTTGGGAGGCTGGACTTCATGAGGAGGAATGTGGCATCAGGATTGGAGGAAGACTAATCAACTACATGTGATAGGTGGATGACACAACCTTGCTTGCCAGAACTAAGAAGGACCTGAAGCATTTGCCACAGAAGGTCAAGGACTGTAGTCTTCAGTTTGGTTAGAAACTGAACATCAAGAAGACAAAGATTCTCAGCACTGGGCCAATTGACAGTGCCATTAGATGGAAAAGAGATTGAGATTGTTAAAAATTTCCACTCGCTCAGTTCCTCAGTTAACACTCTTGGCACCAGCAGTCAAAAGATGAACTGCATTGGGAAAATCTTCTGTCAAGGACCTCTCCAAATGATTTATGTCTCGTGACTACAGTGTATCTGATCCAGGCAATGGTCTTCACAATTCCCAGCTATACATTAGAAAGCTGCATCAAGGCTAAAGATGATAGAAGAATCGATGCCTTTGAGTTGTGGTGCTGGAGAAGAGTATTGAACATATTGTGGACTATCAAGAGAACAAACAGATTTATACTAGAAAAGATGAAGTCAAGTTACTTCTTGGAGGCAAGGATTTTGAAGTTCTATTTGACATATTTTGGGCTTGTTGCCGGTAGGTACCAGTGTTTGGAGAAGAACATTATGCTTGGAAGGGTGAAGGACAACAAAAGACAGAAAGACCCTGGAGGAGATGGATTGACAGAGTAACTGGGGTAACAGTGGTAGGTGTGTCAGAGACAGTGAGACTGGATCAGGATAAGGACAGGGTTCAGAACTATTATGCATAGGGTCAGTGTGAGTCACAGGCAACTCAATAGCACACAACAGTAACAACATATATTGCTATACACCATCTTAAATTCTTAGAATAAGTACCAAACCAAAAAGTGTTATACCAGCAAGAAGGACAAGCCCTTCCCATATCTTTCTAATTGGTTTGACTCTGTGGTACACATGAGGTATGCTTATACAAATTTATGTGTAATTTTTTTTTCATTTGTTGCCTGTGGAAGAAAATTACCAAAATCAACAAACAAAATTCAACTTGGGAATCTTTAGAACAGAATCTAATTCTAAAAACATTGTTAGAAAATCACAAACTAATGCTACACAAGCATCTCCAAGCTATACACATTTAAGAGAGCTAAATGCAGAAAACTTAAAGAATCCTATTTTCTCTCTCTTCCCATTCATCCTCTTGATAATAAAAGGCTGAGATATTGAGATGTAAGTATGTGGGTCTGGGGTGTTTTCTTATTCAGTCAGCACTGTTTTCCGATTTTAAAAAATCAAAACACATTTAACATTTTGTGGTGGTGCAAATGCCTAAAATTGATCATAAACCAAAATGCTGATCATTTGAATATACCCAGAAGTGTCTCAGGAGAAAGCACCAATGATTGGTGTCTGTCAAGATTACAGTCTGGAGTGCCCTATGGTGATGCGTTCTCTGTGAGACATGGAGTCACCTCGAGCCAGAATGGACTCAAGGACAGCAGGTGTAGTTTTGGTATGGAAAACCGTTGTTTTCAAGAACACAGTTTAGAAACAGCTTTTTCAAGATTTTCATGATACTCAACAAAGAAAGTTAATTCATTTTTTTTAATTGGTTTGCTTATAAAGGTCAGTCTATATTGGGCATCACACTATTCTTCATTCACATTGTGTTTCATACAATCATTCTCATGCACCATGTTTCATAAAATCAATCATCTTTGGACCTTGTCCATCATTATCCTTTCTTTTCACCCGGATCCTTTCCCTTTCCTTGGCCCCCTCTCTCCACTTAACAAATTGTGCAACCCTGTGATTTTGCCCCAACCTAACCTTACCCATTAGCTCCCACCTCTCTGCCTCCCTTGTCCCATATATGTTTTTTTTAACATATTAAAAAAATATCTTTTGAACATATAATATGCCTTGTGCTAGATGTTGGAGACAAAATGTGAAGCAGTAGAGATCTAAGTTTTTCCTCCATTGAGGGAAATGGACATGAAAAAAACCAAAACAAAACAACCCACAAGTTATCTATAATTACAATCTCTGGTAAGTGTGATGAAGAAAAAGATCTTCAGTGTGTCTGTGGTAGTAAGGAACAGAGGTGGATTATCATAGAAGCCAGCTTGTAGAAATGACATTTCAGTTGAGATGTTATGGATAAGTAAGAGAGAACACTTCATATTGGGGATGCTGAAGGATAAAGAGTAAGAAGTTTAATCAGAACAATGATGCAATGTTGCTAAGTCCTAAAAATTCTACACAAATACTCACAGAAGAAACAGGGAAAGAATTCAGACTTTCAAAAGAAAGCCAAGTACAGGGAGAGGAAGAACAAGCAAACAAAGGATGCTTCATAGATTTATAAGTCAAGATTCCACACTCTTGCATGGATTTGAATTTTTCTTTAAATTACACAATCAGCATCTTATACTTATTACGCTAAACAATTTTTTTTCGTTGACTGTAATTTCTCTTTGAAATTTTAGAAAAATGTCAGTAACTTAAATGATTTTTATTTTTGTGTATGTGTTTAGATTTTCATTTTGAAGTAAAGAACAGTAAAAGAAAGTAGACAACATGGAATCCCACTATACATAATGCTCATATATAACTGTCATTGGAAATCATAAATGATTAATTTATTCCTACAAGTACTTTTATAAAATGAACTACTTTGTAGCACTTTGCGTAGTTAAAATTAGTTAATGTGTATGAACTTTAGGAACTTTGTATGTAAATTAGTCTAAAAGAAAATGTTTAAAAAAGAAATTTAAAAAATTAATTAACAACACTTTCTTTTTATCTATTTGTTTAATAACTGTCTTTCCTACATAAAACTCGAAAGGGCCAATGTCTGGTGTATTCACTGCGTTCTAGTGATTGTTGGTGTGGTTATTAGTTGTTGTTGAGTCAACTGTGACTTCTAGAGAGCCTAATAACAGCATACTGAAATCCTGCTCTATCCTGTGTCATCCTCATGATCTCCAACATGCTCAAGTTCATGTTGCACTCACGGTGTCAACCCATCTCATTCACGGTCTTCCTCTTTTTTGCTGGCCTTTTACTTTTCCCAAGTCCCATGTGCATGAAGCAGGTTGGTTGTTGATGAATCTTCTTCGATTCCTGATGCTACATTCTTCTTCATATAGTCCATCTTCTCAAATTATTTGTTCAGCCTACAGATTTTTATAAGTATGGAGAAGGAAAACAAACCTGCTATACACCTTCGCTTTGTATTTCAAACCATGCAATATTATTGTGTTCTGTTCAGACAACTGCTTCTTGATCTATCTTTAAGTTTTGAATGAGCACAGTTAAGTAATCTGGGATTCCCATTCTTCTCAATGACCCATAATTTAATATGATCCACATGATCAAATATTTTGCAGAATCAATAAAACACAAGTAAAGATCTTTCTGCTATTCCTAGCTTTCAGCCAAGATCCATCTGACATCAGCACCAATACCCCTCATATCATAGCTTGTTCTTTTTTTATTTTATTATTATGAATTTCAATGCACATCTTCAGAGATTTTGGAATTCCATTCATTCATTGATGCACTTTTCTCCCCACCCACTCACCCCCACCCACCCCCACCCCCAGTTCGCTCCTCTCCTTGAAAAGCAAAAGAAAAACTCCTTCATTGGTACACAATCCCCCTACCACCCCGCACATCCCCACTCCCACCCCAAGTATACTCCACTCTGCAACCCTCATAGCTTCTTCTTAAACAGCTAGAATTTCCATTCCTTCTATTATTTTCCATTTTTTAAAAAAAGTCAACAAGATTTTACTTGCATGTGTTACTAAAGATAATGTTCCATAATTTCCACATTCACTCTTTTGAATCATCTTCTTTTGGAATTGAAACAATTATGGATATCTTCCAGTAACTTAACTTACAGAAAGTGAAGAAGATTTGAAGCATTTACTGAAGAAACTCAAACACTACAGTCTTCAATATGGATTACATCACAACATCAAGAAAAAAATCCCCACCACTGGACAATAAGCATCATCATGATAGAAAGGAAAAAGATTGCAGTCACCAGTGATTTTATCTTACTTGCATTAATAATAAAAAAACCCATGTAAGCAACAATGAAGAAATCAAAAGATGTATTACACTGAGAAAACCTGCTGTGAAGGACCTCTCCAACGTTCTAAAGAGTAAAGATGTCAGTTAAATGACTAGGGTACACCTGATGCAAGACATGGTATTTTTAATTGCTTCATATGCAACTGAAAGTTAACCAGTTAATAAGGAAGACAGAAGAAGTACATATGTCTTTAAACTACGTTGTTGTCATTAGAAAAAGAACAAACAAATCTATCTTGGAAGAAGTTTAACCAGGGTTTTCCTAAGAGGCAAGGATGCTGAAACTTCATCTCACATATTTTGGGTGTGTCTGAGACAAAGTTCAAGGAGCATCCTGGTTGTAATTCCTCTAAGACAAATTTGTTTGTTCTTTTAGTAGTTCATGGTATATTCAAGACTCCAATACTACAATTTAAAGGAATGATTCTTCTTCATTTTTCCTTATTAGTTAACTAATTTCCATAAGATTATGTATGAAACAACTGAAAATATCACACATTAGGTCAGCTATACCTTAATTTTTAAATGACATCCCTTGCTTTTCAGCATTTGAAGAGGTTAGGTGATAAAGAACAAATAAATCTACTCCACGTTATAATAAGACAGCATTGGTGTAAACAAAACCCATGCAGTGGTATTGTGGAAGAAAGGCCTGGAAATTTGCTTCCATTTAGATTGCGGTTAGGTGACATCATTCTGATCAGTGCTCACGATGTGTGCAGTGCAGAACTGATCAATAAGGTTCTCAAGGTTTTATTTTCTCAGAAGCAGATCTTCTGACTTAGATCTTCTGAACATGTCTCTGGATGAATTCAAATAGACAACTGTTCAGCTAATAGGTATTTCATTCACTTCTCCAAGAGAAATATTGTGTCTTATGCTTTTCTTGTGTCACAAATGGGTACAAAGGATCACATGCAAAATGCATCAAATCAGTCAACACAGAATATTATCTAATGTTTCCTGTGTGCCAGATAATATACAAACCCTGTGAAACAGAAAAGATCAAGGCTAGAGACTTAAAAGAAGATGCCACCATTTTTTTGAAAACAAATAAATCTTTATTTCAGTAGTCACTAGGTGATGACCATATGTTAATCTCTTCATATTTTAAAATTAGAAGCATTTATATGAGCAATGATGTCAGTCTGGAGATTAAGGTGCACCTGATCCTGGCCATAGTCTTTGCAATAATTTGCTATGCATCAGAAAGCTGGACAATGATTAGGGAAGATAGAAGGAGAATTGATGCCTTTGAGCTGTGGTGCTGAAGAAGAGTGTTGAACTGCATGGACTTCTAGGAGAACAAATAGGTTCATCGTGGAGAGAGTGAAGCCAGGCTGCTCCTTGGAGGCAAGGATTCTGAAGCTTCTTCATTTGACATACTTTGTACATGTTGCAAGGAGGGACCAGTCCTTGGAGAGAGGTGTCATGCTTGGGAAGGTTGAGGGACAGGGTAACGGAGGAAGAATCTCAATGAGATGGATTAATTTAGTGACTGAGGTAATGGGGATGGGTGTATCTGAGACAGTAAGATTGGCACAGGATAGAGCAGGCTTTAGGGCTGTCGTACATAGGGTCACTGTGAGTTACAGACAACTTGAAGGAACATAACAACAACAACAACACACAAAAGGATAACTTAAGCCTTTGCATTAGCAGTAGAGGAGATCTCCTCATAACCAGTAGGAAGGGAGAGGAAAGGCGTCCTCAGGACATACAGCAAGGGGATGATAAATTAACACCAATCTGAAAGAGGTTGTGGTGTTTCTCCCATAAAATAAAGTGAAAACAATGTATATGAACTTTATATGTAATCCAGTATAAAATAAAAATTTTAAAAAAGTATGTCAGAGATGTTAAGGATGGCACAGGATAGGACAATGTTCAGATCTGCTATTCTTGAGTTGTACCCAACTCATTAGCACCTAACAACAACAATCATTATTTTTAGACCCATTTCCTTTTTCTATCTAACTGCTGACAGGTGGTGGTGGTGTCTGTTGCCATGGAGTAGATTCCAATTCCATGTATTGCAGCAAAGAACTGCCCCCTGGGGTTCTTAGGCTGCAGTCTTAATGGAGGAGTAACTAAGTGGCACAAATGCTTAAGCTAAGCACTTAGCTAGTAATCAGAAAGAGATCAGCAGAATAGGTGAAAAGGTAGTAGTTAGACACAAGAACCTCATGAATAACTATGAACAATGACCCTGAACATCAAGCACCAGGTTCGTAAGAGAGGCCACTTCCTGGAGAAGGACATCATGCTGGGTAAAGGAGAAGGTCAGCAAAAAAAGAGGAAGATCCTCAACAATGGAACTGACACCGGGACTGTAACAATGAGCTCACACACAGCAATGACAATGAAGATGGTGCAGGACCAGCTAGTGCTGTGTTGTGTCTTAAACAGGTTCGCTATGAGTCAGCCCTGACTTAACCTCACCTAACAACAACACATATTCTAAATAAGAGGAAGGCCATTTTTGACAATGTAACACGACTTACTGATGTGAAAAGAAATAGTTTTTCCAACTCCAGTGCTTTCCAGATACTAGCTGGTTGAATTTAGAAGACACTGGGAAAAACAAGGCAACAAACAAAAAACAGCCTTGCTCTTATTCAATTATTATTCCATTCTCAAAAGGAAAGTAAAAATTCAGTGAAGCCAAATTAACGTGGAGACATCCCAAGACATAATATTCCTATACCCTTGCCATGCATACTTCTACCTCGGGGGTAATGGGATAGGCAGAGGCCTGCCAATCTCCCTGTCCCAGTTTTTACAATGGTTTCTTCCATTGGAGCACTAGACGTTCCATTCTGCTGCTAAGAAGGTGGTGATCTAGGCTAAGCGTCTGGATCCTGGTGGTGTGATCACTTTGCATGACTCCTGCATTCCTAGGCGTTCCTATTTGGCTCCTCTCTTAGAAAACTGAGAGAGCCTGGGCCAACCTGGCACTGGCTACACTTAATCACACATACCGTTCACATCACATTGCAAGGCTTCAAACAGCAACTACTATGTTACTACCTGAAGACTTTAAGGTGCCCCCTGTAGGTGGAAGATCATATTCCCAGGATGGGGGGGGGATATATAAATATATTATATTATAAACATATGATATATTAAGAATATATACTTATAAATGATGCTTATATATATTTATAATATAATATATATACTCAGTCATATAAGGATATATACATACATATAATTGTGTAATGCATAACGCCATGGTTCTAAAATAGGATAGACATGTGGGGGCATTAGAGAGAAAATGGGAAAAGAGTGGATAGATAATAAACACTGCAGTGGAACAGACGAGGGGAAGAACTGTTTGAAAGGGATATATGATTATTTATTATATGTATGAAAACAATCTGGAACAAGGCTGCATTGTGGAGTGGGCTGGGGAGGGGGAGGGAAGGGAGGAAATGTGCAACAATGAATAAATTTTAAAAAGTAAAAAAAGAAAACCTCCTCATTATTACAAGTAGACTCAGTTTTCACAAAGGAAGTGCCTTATGTCTTCAACTGGCTTGCAGAAAGCCTTGTGATGTTGCGTAACTTGAGGTCAGGGCACAATTTTTTAATTTTTTTAGTTTTTTTAAAGGGAAAAGCAATAGATTTATTAGAAAGTTATGTCCCAAAGACCTTCTTCTTTGGAAAGGAAATATGAAGAGGAAGTCCATCATGTTGTTCTTATACTCAATTCAGCCCGTCAAATTCCTTTGTCAACAGGTTAGAAATAGCTTGAGGTTAACCAACCATGCTGTTACTACTGAGCTGATTCTGACTCACAGAAGAATTCCGACACCATCGGGATTTCAAGGCTGTGACCTTTCAGAAGCAGATTGGCAGGCCTCTTTTCTGAGATGCCTATGGGCAGGTTTGAACAACAAATCTTGGGATTAGTTAGGCAATTGTATTTAACCAGTTGTGCCACCTATCCATGATATTATTTCTCCCTTTTTCTTTTATAACGATTTTTATAATAGTAGGATACAGGGTGCCATATTTAACAAAAACAAAGTGGAGTATTAGATCACTCTGGCATGAATGAAATTTACAAGCAAAGCTCTAAAAACACAGAATGAGAACTTTCTGAGATATAAAATGTTACTAGGGGATTTTGAGCATTTCTTCATGTGCTTGTTAGCCATCTGAATGTCGTCTTCGGTGAAGTGCTTGTTCATATCCTGTGCCCATTTTTCTATTGGATTCTTTACCTTTATCTTCTTGTGTTGCTCAGGATTTTATAAATTCTAGATATAAGTCCCTTATCAGACATGTCATTGCTGAATACTTTTTCCCAATCTGTGGCTTCCCTTTTAACCCTGTTGGAGAAGTTTTGGAATGTGCATAGGAAAAAAAACTATTCAGATGACACTGGAGGCCTTACCATTGTTTCCTCAGGTTACCGTGAGCTTTACAACTGAAAATAAAACTTCTGTGCAATAGTCAAGGGTGATCAAGTTTCAATCTAAAAGAGGTTTAATGTAAGAAAAAGACCAAAAAAATGTTCTATATGGTAGTGACAAAATAGTGGCAGTGATAGCGATGGTTGTACCAAATGCTCATGAAGAGAATACTCCTCACTGGGAATCTTGCACCAGTTAACCTGAAGTCTAAGAAAACGTAATCAAGACAAAGCCTATTGCCTTCCTGTTGATCCTGACTCCTTGATGACCTTATGTGCTCCAGAATAGAGAGGTCCCATACGCTTATCTTGCCTATCATCTTTCAGAAGTAGCTTGCCAGGCTTTTCTTAACAGAACCAGTGGGTGACTTTGAACTTTTAACAGTCAAGGGCAGACTTTTGGCACAACTCATGGACACAAGGAAATTTAGTGAAGTGTTTCCTTAGGGATAGCACATTTAATTTTGTGACATTCAATCAATATTTATAGTGTCCGTACTTGAACATTATGTTCCCTGTACCTACTACCACCATCAAGACTATACACTCTAAGAAGACAAGGATTGGGTCTCACCTCCTCTTTATAAACCACATCATGCCTCAAATACTATTTCCTCTATAAGGCCCCCTTTGATCTCAATTTCCTCCACAGGACAGAATCTCCTTCTGGCAGTGTCCAGCTGTATTAAGTATCAGTGCTACTCTATCACCTTGACACATTTTTATTCCCCTAAATATTTTAAGCCCTTGGGGAATTAAAAGAAGTTCTTTCTCACAAAGCAGCTGGGATCCACACCCTGTCTATCAAGAATAAAAGCTAGCCATGAATGCACACATATTAATAAAGCTAAATTACAGTATAGCCATTTCTCTCCTAGTGCAATTACCCTTGGCTTTAAGATAAAAATGAATCATAAGAGTTCTGAATCTTTTTCTGGCAGAGAAATACACAGTATGAGCTGAACTCAAGTGTCATTAGAACAAGTTCTATAGATATGAATTTGCCAAGTTAATCCTCCTTCATTATCTCCATTAGCTAACAATGCACATAATTACTGCTGGTAGACATGGACATTTCAAATATTAATTTTCCCACAGACTCTAAATCTTCAGTAAGTAGCTCACAACAATTCATTATATTAATAATATATGTCACCATACTCCTATTATATATGCCTGAGATTAAACACCACCCATGTTTATCTCATTTATAAAGCACGAGTGCTGCCACTTACAACAAAATCATGTTGCAAACATTCCAATATCATTTTAAGACAATTTATTACCTTTTAGATACTGTAATTATAATGGCACAACGGTACTGCTACAATAAAG
>NW_006399980.1:1552905-1554001 GCF_000299155.1 Elephantulus edwardii | reverse complement strand
TCTTCCTCTTCTGTCTTTGCAATGACTGTTTGCATTCTTCCTAGATGATACCCTTGATATCCTCCCACAACTCGTCTTGTCTTAGCTCATTAGTGTTCAAGGGCTCAAACCTCTTTCTGAGATGGTTCTGAAATTCAGGTGGGACAGACTCAAAGTCGTATTTTGGTTGCCTTGGATTTGGTTTCATTTTCCTCAGCTTCAGCTTCCACTTGCATATGAGTAGTTGGTGTTCGGTTCCACAATCAGCTACTGGCCTGGTTTTCACAGCTGATATTGAAATTCTCCAGCGTTTCTTTCTGCAGATGTAATTGATCTGATTCCTATGTCTACCATCAGGTGAAATCCATGTATATAACATGCGTTTTTGTCTCTTAAAAAATGTATTTGCTATGAATAAGTCATTGTGCAAAATTTAATCATTCTCTCTCCAGCTTCATTTCTGTCACTGAGTCCATATTTTTCAACTACTGAATCTTCTTCTCTGTTCCCACCTTTTGCATTTCAGTTACCCATTTTTATCAATGCATCTTGATTGCATGTTCAATCAATCTCCGATTGTAAAAGTTGGTAAAAAACTTCTATATCCTCTTCCTTGGCTCTGGTTGTTGGTGCATATATCTGAATGATAGTGGTATTCACCGGACTTCATAGTTTGCTTAAAAGCTGGGTGGCCTAGTGGCAAGAAGCTATACTGCAATCCTGAAGGTACAAGGTTTGAGGGAACAGCTGCTCTGAGGGAGAAGGATGGGCAATCCCCTCCTGTGCGATTAACTGCCTCTGAAAACCCGCCAGAGGGTCAGCTGTGGGTCAGTTCTGACTCAACGTTAAACACAACAAACTTACTAAAATCTAAAACAAAAAGTACATTCTGACTGGGAAAAAGTATTCAGTAATAACATATCAGATAAGGGACTTATATCCAGAATTTATGAAATACTCGAGCACCACAACAAAATAAAGGTAAAGAATCCAATAGAAAAATGGGCACAGGATATGAACAAGCACTTCACCGAAGACGACATTCAGATGGCTAACAAGCACATGAAGAAATGCTCAAAATCCCTAGCCCTAAGAGAGATGCAAATTAAAACAACTA
>NW_006399980.1:1529539-1551972 GCF_000299155.1 Elephantulus edwardii | reverse complement strand
CCTTATGAATCAGGGTGAAGTCTCTCTCAGGGAGGAGTGATAGGGAATGGCAAAGGACACACTGACAAAGGAGATGAAACAGAACTGGCTTTGACAAGCACTGTGGCAATTGGACAATTAAAACAAACATTCGGAGGGCAGGGGAAGAAGAACAAACTGGGGAAGAGGGTAGAGCGAATGGTACAGCAATGAAGGAATGAAAACCCAAAATCCCTGTAAATGTTCATTAATACTAATAAAATTTAATTTAAAAAAGTAGTATTTAGAATATCATCTCATATTTCTAATATAATGCTTCCATAGATTTTTGTGAAATTAAGTTTATTAAAATTGCTAACAAAAGTTGCTAAATCCTAAAAAGGAATTAGAAAGCACATTAAACACGAAAATCAAATTTTAATTAAAGATCAAAAATAAATTATTAACCTTAGAGTTTGCTGCTCTAAGCTTTATGGTTATAATTGCTAACCCCCATTGGCATTTAACTGGAACCATCTCCTGGCTCACCCTCCAGTGGGTTTCCGAGGCTGCAAATGACATAGGAGGGAACTGCCCATCTTTCTCCTGCAGAGCTACTTGTTTATTCAAACCTCCAGAAAGACAGGGACTTTGTGTCAGCAGTATGAATGTGTACTAGAACATCATGTTGTTTGTTGTTGTTGTTGTTACTGGTATGTGCCCTTGAGTTGGAATAGCTGACCCTCCTGTAGATTTTCAGAGGCTACAAATCACATGGAAGGAGATTTTTCATCTTTCTCCCTCAGAGCAGCTAGTGAATTATAACCATCTACTTTTAGGATGGAGTACAACTCACTGTCCACTTGTTGCTGTTGTTGGTAGGTGTCGAGTATGACTTATAATGACCCTATGAACAAAAGATCCGAACCCTATTCTATCCTGTGCCATCTTCACACTTCCTGACACAAAGAACCCATTTGAGTAGTCAGTGTGTCAGTCGACTTGGTCAAGGGTCTTCCTGTCCTTCTCTGACCTTCCACTCTTCCCAAGATCATGTCCTTCTCCAAGGAATAGCCCCTCCTAGAAACATGCCCAGAGTATGTGAGGTGAAGCCTCATCATTCCTGTCTCCAAAGGGCACTCTGGCTGAAACCTCTCAAAGACATATCTATTCATTCTCTTGGCCATCCGTGGGTTGCTCATCGCTCTTCTCCAACACCACAGCTCAAAGTGATCAATTCCTCTTCTGTCATTTTTATTCATTGTTCAGCTCTCAGATGCATAGCAAGTAATCAGAAAGATAGGGCTTGAATCAGATGCGCCTTGGTCCTCAAATGGATATTATTACTCCTCAATAATTTGGAGAGGTCCCTCACTGCAGAGTTTCCCAGTGCAATATATCTCCTTTCCTGACTGCTGGTATCAAGTGTCACTGTCAACTAGGCCACTGGGTTATTAATTTAAGCTTCCTAATAAAAAGAAATAATAATAGATACATGGACATGTGCCAAAACCCTCACTTTCTCTGTGGCAAGCCTGTAGTCAATATTCCACATCTATTAACTTCTTTAATGTTTACACTAACCCAGTGGGCAAGATACTGTTCTTGTGTAGCACCGAGTCAGGACCAACCCATAGTTGGCCCTCTAGTAGGTTTTCAGAGGCAGTAAATCTCACTGGAAGAAAATGCCTATCTTTCTCCCAAGGAGCAACTGGTGGATTCAAACTGTATACTACCTTTGTATTGACACTTTACCACAAAGCCATTAGAGCTCCCTGGGCAAGATACTGTTGTTGTTGTTGTTGTTGTTGTGTATCATCCAATCAGAACTGGCCCATAGCTGACCCTCCTGTAGGCCTTCAGAGGCAGTTAATCACACAGGAGGAGACTGGCCATCTTTCTCCCAACGAGTAGCTTGTGGACTTGAGCCACGTGTCTTCAGGATTGCAGTGCAGCTTCTTGCCACTAGGCCAATGGAGCTCCCAAGATACTATCATCTTAATTCACAGGTGAGGAAAACAGACTCCAGTAAAGATTAAATGGTTTTCCCAAGTTCTTAGCAGCAGATGGTATCTTGGCTCTCTCAAGGCCTTGGTACGGCAGTTAGTACACCCAGCTTCAGGTCTGACTCTACCAATTCCCTGTTGTGTGACTTTGGACAAATCATTTCTGTCCCCAAAGTTCATATCCATTAGCTGCAAAATAGGGATAATATTGACAAGCCAGAATTCTTGAGAAGTAAAGAAAGAGAGTTTATGGCAACCTACTACAAAAATTGTAGAGCTAAATAAGTCTACTCGCTATTTTATTAATGATAAAAGAAAATACAATGCTAAAAAAAAGAAAAAATAATTTTTTATTTTTTGGTCAACATTTTTCAACAAAAATTATGTAAGTAGATAAATATCCTGTTTTATTTATAAATTGTAGGCTTATGATAGAAATTATCTAATAAAGGCAATATGAATTAATATCTTTAGCTCTGGTGGCCCAGTGTCTAGAAAGTTATGCTGCCATCTCAATGGCACAAGATTCAAACTCACCAGCTTTTCTAAAAGAGAAAGATAAGCAAATAACCTCTCATGTAATTTACAGCCTTTGAAAACCCACTGGAGCTCTTTGATGTTTCTGAATCAAAGGCAATGAATTATTGTTGATGTAAGGAATAACGTTGTTGTTGTTATATGTTGTCGAGTTGCTTGCAACTCACGGTGACCCTATGTACAATATTGCCCTAAACCCTTTTCTGTCCTGTGCCAATCTCACTGTCTCCGACACACCTATCCCCATTGCCCCAGTCCCTGAATCAATCTACGTCATAGATTGTTTTCCCCTCCTGCACTGTCCCTCCACCCTCCCAAGCATGACATCCTTCTCCAAGGACTGGTCCCTCCTTGCAACATGTCCAAAGTATGTCAGATGAAACTTCAGAATCTTTGCTTCCAAGAAGCAAGCCTGGTTTCACCCTCTCCAGGACAAACCTGCTTTCATAGCAGTCCATGATATATTCAATACTCTTCTCCAACACCACAGCTCAAAGGCATCAATTCTCCTTCTATCATCCCTAGTCATCATCCAGCTCTCTGATGCATAGTAAGTGATTGCAAAGACTATAGCCTGTATCAGGCGCATCTTAGTCTCCAGAGCAACACCATTGCTCTTCAGTACTTTAGAGAGGTCCCTAACAACAGACTTTCCCTTCGCAATATGTCTTTTAATTTCCTGGCTGCTGGTGTCAAGAGTATTGTCTGTGGAGCCAAGCAAACTAAAGCTGTGAACAACCTCAATCTCTTCACCATCCATCCTGATGTTGCTTATTAGAGGATCAGTAAAAAAGAGGAAGATCCTAAATGAGATGAACTGGCACAGTTATGGAACAATGAATGGCTCCAGGTTGTAAGGAAGTGATGGTTAGTGTCAGATGATGGGAAGTGGAAATGTGTTTGGCCTCCCTCTCATGGGAATCAATTTGGGCTGATCCTCCCAAAGTGCCCCAGGGTTTGAAACTTTTGCTGATCCTACTATTTCAATGGGAGTTTGCTTTGTTTTGCTTTGGTTTTGATTTTTTAACACATGCTTTTTATGTATTTCTTGGCACTCTAAATTCTAAAAGTCTTTAAGTGAAAAACTTGAGAAGACCCAGACTCTCCAAGGCTGCACCTACCTCCTGGTCGTTCGTGTTCTCCATCAGTGTGTAGAAGCATTGCAATGGGCATCCCCACATTCTTGGATCTTCCAACTACAACCACATTTTTCCCAAATGTTTCAATTCCTTAAAACATAGAGTTTGATTTGAGTGCAGAATCAACAAGAAGCAAATTAAACATCTGAAAAGGCAACAGAAACATTCTTTAAAATTTTCTAATTAAATTTGGAATATGTATGGCCTATCTATAATGTGTCCACATTCATTATAAATAGCTCTTTTATAGTCTTCTTAGACTGGTCACTTCCTTTATGATTATTTTGTCCATTAGTATTTAAGAAAATATTAGCAGTTTCAATCTCATTAAAACTTACTTTCAAAACGTAAGATATACATGAAGTGTTTGAAGTGCAGATACTTAAGATATACTAAATGTTAACTAAAGTAAATCATATGAAAAGATCACTAGTAGCCCAGTGACTAAATTTTTCAGTTGCTTACTGAAAGGTTAGTAGTTTAAAGCCATCAGTCACTGTACATGAAACAGATGTAGCAATCTGCTTCTGTAAAGCAGAAAACCTATAGGGTAGTTCTACTCTGTCCTCTATTCTGAGTAGCAATAAATTTAATAGCTATTGGTTTTGAGGGCTTAAAGTATAATAATTTTCAGAATAATTGGCAATTAGCCTTTGAGAAAATCTAAGACATAAAGAAATGAGAGAAAAATATTCTTCACTAAGATCAAATACTTTACTTCAGAAGATAGAATTATCCAGCTTATGAATTCAGAAGAGTATGAATATGAAGGTGACCTAGTGACGAAAAGCTGCATTGAAATCCCACAGGTATGTGATTTGAATCATCCAGCTGTTCTGCTGGAAAAGGTAGGAAATCTCCTCCCGTGCAATTTACTGACTCTGAAAATCCACTGGAAAGTCAACTACAGTCAGTTCTGACTTGACTGCACACAACAGCAATGAAACATAAAGTTTAATGAACACACTTTACAAGTTTCATAGACAAAATGTGAAAGTTAGATGTAAGGTTTCCAAGTGCTAGCAGTCAAGCCAGGTAATATGAGCTACTAATATTAATATATAGGCAAGCATGTAATGTACACACATGCCTCAAAAATCCATGAGGACACAACTACTCTATTTACCACACATCAGTAGGCAAAGGTTTATAATGAAACCTAGGTCATTTGTTATAGATCCTATACAAACTCAACATAGTTTTATTTTAAAAGTAAAGAAAAAGTAAAAAAAAATAAATACAAAAGTAAAGAAAAAGCATAATAATATACTTTGTAAAGATTTTCATCAAACACCCCAAGTTTATGGTTTAAAAGTATAAAGACAAACCTGTTATTTGGGAAATTTTGTCTCTATGAGAAGCACTCCATACAAGATGGCATTTCTTGTGCCACCTGACACATGTTCCTCATTTCTTTCACTCTTTGACTTCTGTAATATCATATCCTTTCCAAGACTTATGTTTTATGATTCATTGTTTTGTCATTCAATAGGACTGAGGTAATTCTCAGGACAATGTACACATGCTCAGGGTTACATCACTATTCAATCTCTGCAGGCCCCAAGCTACTAACCTGTTCTTTGTATTATTTCCCAAACAGCACTGGCAGTGGCAGGAATGAGAGAATGCTGGTCAAGGCACAGTCTTCCAATATTAATAATATGAAATCCATCTACGTCTTTCTCAGGAGCAATTCCATTACATACTGTTCTCTCATCAACATGATCTGAAAAGCAAATCAAATGGGTCTAATATAAAATTTGTTATTCACTTGGGACACTGGAAAATTAAATCTAAAGCCCTACAACTAGATCATAAATCAGGTATGCTTTAACTTCAGGCAAGTAGAAGGGTGGAGGGACAGTACAAGAGAGAAAGATCCTGGATGCGATAGATGGGTTGCATCAGTAACTAGGGTAATGGTGGTAGGTGTGTCAGAGAATGAAATTGGCTCAAGGCAGAGCAGGGTTCAGAGCTGTTGTACATAGGGTCGCTATGAGTTGTAAGTAACTCGTCACCATATAACAACAACAACAAACATAAAATAATTTCTTCTTTTTCTTGGCATCAAGATAGTAAGCCAATCTATTCTTGATTAACCTTTATAAATAGCTCAAGATAATTATAAGAACATTATAAATAAACATAAGAAAATTATAGGATCAGTAGTAGCTGGCCTTGTAAAAAGGAATAAAACAAATCAGTGAGACCTAGAAAGAGCTGAAAAGAGCCAAGTGATATATCTCTGTTTCAGTATGATTTCACATTTAGAGGTTTACATTCCCAAGACAAATAATTTCCATTAATATAGTTACCTTAAATACTTCAAGCAATAAAAATTTAAAAAGTCTTGTAAGTGTTAAAAATCCCCAATCTTAATACCTAACACCTTCAATTCTTGTTGTTTACTACAAAGTCAGAAATGACTCATAGCTGACCCTCCTGCAGGTTTTTAGAGGTGGTAGATCGATCCCACTGGAGAAGATTGTCCATCTTTCTCCTGGGAAGCAGCTATAGCACAACTCCTTACGTTTAAACCATCAGAGAAGACACTGAAGCTGTCAACTATTTTAATTTAACTTGGATCCACAACCAACACCTATGGGAACAGCCATCAAGAAATCAAAAGATTTGTTACATTGGGAAAATCTTATGTCAACAATCTCTATAAAGTGCTAAAGAGCAAAGATATCAGTTTAAAGACTAAGATGCACCTGAGTGAAGCCTTAGCATTGTCAACTGCTTAACATGCATTCGAAAGTTGAACCAAAGAAGATCAAAGAAGATGTGATGCCTTTGAATTGTCATGTTGGTAAAGAGGATTGAATATCTCATGGACTGTCAAAAGAACAACCAAGTCTCTCTAGTGCTCCTTAGTGGCAAAGATTGTGAATTTCATCTCACATACTTTAGGCATGTTGTCAGGAGGGCCCAATCCTTGGAAACAAACATAATTCTGGGAAATGTAGTCTGCCATCAAAGATGAGGGAGACTTTTAGTAACATGGAATAACACAATGACTGTAGCAACAGATCTGAAAATAGGAGAGGCTGTGAGGACTGCACAGGACATGTCAAGGTTTCGTTCTGTTATTCATAGGGTTGAGTTACAGTTGACTACACAGCACCTAACAACAGCTGATGCAGTTTGCTCTTATTAAAATTTATGTTGTTGTTGTTATGTGCCGTCGAGTCGTTTCCGACTGATAGCGACCCTATGCACAACAGCCCTAAACCCTGCTCTATCCTGCGCCAACCGCACCGCCTCTGACACACCCATCCCGATTACCCCAGTCACCGAATCAATCCATCTCATAGAGGGTCTTCCCCTCCTGCGCTGTCCCTCCACCCTCCCAAGCATGATGTCCCTCTCCAAGGACCCGTCCCTCCTGGCAACATGTCCAAAGTATGTCAGACGAAGCCCCAGAATCCTTGCCTCCAAGGAGTAGCTTGGTTTAATCCTCTCCAAGATGAATCTGTTTGTTTTCCTGGCAGTCCAGGGTACATTCAGTACCCTTCTCCAGCACCACAGCTCAAAAGCATCCACTCTCCTTCTGTCCTCCCTAGTCATTGTCCAACTCTCTGATGCATAACAAGCGATTGCAAAGACCATGGCCTGTATCAGGCGCACCTTAGTCTCCAGAGAGACACTGTTGCTCCTGAGTACCTTTGAGAGGTCCCTAACAGCAGACTTTCCCATCGCGATACGCTTTTTGATTTCCTGACTGCTGGTGCCAAGAGTGTTGACTGTGGAGCCGAGCAAACTGAAGCTGTGAACAATCTCAATCTCTTCGTCATCCATCCTGATGCTGCTAATTGGTCCAGTGGTGAGAATCTTTGTCTTCTTGACATTGAGCCTCAGTCCATACTGAAGGCTGCAGCCCTTGACCCTTCGCAGCAAATGCATGAGGTCCTCCTCAGTTTCAGCAAGCAGGGTTGTGTCATCTGCATGACGGAGATTGTTAATAGATCTTCCACCAATCCTGATGCCACAATTCTCCTCACAGAGCCCATAGCTTTGAAAATTACATGAAGGATCACTGTGAGTTAGAATCAACTTGGGCCACATGGGTTTTATTAATAGAGACATTAAGACATATTAATTTCACCTGGCTGCTTCCATCCCTGTTTGATGCAGATTGTAAATGTATAGAAGTAAATAATATAGTTGATGGCTTTTGTTAATCTAAGGCAGCACTTGGAGAGCAGGTGGTTTAGTGGTAAGGACTTCTACTGCCAATGCAAAGGTATGCAGCTTGAATGTACCAGCTAATCTGTGGGAGAGAGGCAAATCGTCTCTCCTGCAGTGGGTTTTAGGGTGCAAATACCACAAGAGATTACTCATCTTTTTCTTGAGAGGCTGCTGCAGAATTAAAACTGCCAGAGGGCCACAGCCTTGGGGTTAGGAGCCAATCTTCCCACAGGCTATGAGATCAGAGCTACCCACTAATGCACTAGACAGGGAACTAAAAACTATCAATATGGTTTTCCACACTGGAGAAAAAGACTATAAACTGAGTAAGGAACTAATCAAATGAGATAGGAAATACCAATTATTTCATTTGAAAAACCCAAGTAATTAGTATGCAGAAAAAAAAACCCAAAACAAAATCCAAAACCAAAAATTTTATTACTAATTAGCCTTTTCAGACTCAAAGCAACTCTTCAGGATAGAGTAGAATGACTATAAATCCTCTCTAGTGGGATCCCAAGGCTATAATCTTTATGGAAGCAGTCTGCCGCACCTATTTTCTGCAGAACAGCTGGGATTTCAAGCTACCAATCTTTCAGTTAGCACCATGAGGGCCCCTTTAGTAATAAAAACATAAAATGGCTTCTTTATACTCCAGGAAGAGTAATTTTGACTATTATCAACCTAACCATTAACCTATATGTTTAGAAAATTGATATAGGTATATTTGTTATATAAGTTATTGTTTTCATTCCATACTAGACGCAACTTAGATATATATATATTTTAAATGTTATCAAAATCTCAACTTCAAATTCTGTTTTATATGCTGCTGCAGAGGGTCAAGGACTGCAGTCTCCAATATGGATTGAGGCTCAATGTCAAGAAGACAAAGATTCTCACCACTGGGCCAATTGGCAGCATCAGGATGGATGGCGAAGAGATTGAGATTGTTCAAAGCTTTAGTTTGCTTGGCTCCACAGTCAACAATTTTGGCAAAAGTAGCCAGGAAATTAAAAGGCATAATGCCATGGGAAAGCCTGCTGTTAGGGACCTCTGCAAAGTACTGAAGAGCAATGGTGTCTCTCTGGAGACTAAGGTGTGTCTGATACAGGCCATGGTCTTCGCAATCACTTGTTATGCATCAGAGAGTTGGACAATGACTAAGGAGGATAGAAGGAGAATTGATGCCTTTGAGCTGTGGTGCTGGAGAAGAGTATTGAGAATACCATGGACTGCTAGGAAAACAAACAGATTCATCCTGGAAAGGGTTAAACCGGGCTGCTCCTTGGAGGCAAGGATTCTGAGGCTCCGTCTAATATATTTTTGACATGTTGTGAGGAGAGACCAGTCCTTGGAGAAGGACATCATGCTTGGGAGGGTGGAGGGACAGCGCAGGAGAGGAAGGCCCTCTATGTGGTGGATTGATTCAGTGACTGGGATAATTGGGATGGGAGTGTCAGAGACAGTGCGATTGGTACTGGACAGAGCGGAGTTTAGGGCTGTTGCACATAGGGTCACTATGAGTCGCAAGCCACTCGACGGCACATAACAACAACAAGAACAACATTTTAAATAGACCCTATTTATTATCACTGGATGCCTAATGGATACTGAGCTACCAACCTAAATGCACACAGTTTGAATCCACCAGCTGTTCTGCAGAAGAGATTTACCGTCTCTGAAAACCTGCTGGAGGGTCAGCTATGAGTCCGTTCTGACTTGATGGTATAGAACAACAATAAAACAGACTAAAAAAGGCCTTGAAACATAAAATTTACTTGAATTATATTTTTAAAAAACCCAGGGTCTTTGGAATGCCTCTATTCAAGTAATTTTCATTTTCATAATTAAATTCTTAGTATGTCTCAGCAGTTTGTCTTCTATTCAAAGAGTTCGACCTCTAGTAGTGTGTCTAACAGTGTTCCTGTAGTGTTCATAGGGTTCTCAGAAGCCAGTTATTTCAGAAGTGACTGTCTTTTCTTAGTCAATCTTAACCTGGAAGCTCCCTTGAAACTTGGCCACTATGGGTGACCTGCTGGTATTAAAATTCCCGTGACATCTTCCAGCATCTCAACAGCCAATAAGTAATTCCAGTATAACAAACTGACAAGTCAGAAAGTAATAAAGTGAGGATTTATATCAATTTGGATCAGTATGAAACTGATCAAGCTTGCAATCAAGACTCATTAATGAGATTGGTGACTGAAACACAAAAGTTGAAAACAAAGAACTGGTACCCTAAAATTGTAGGCTTGGTAATCGAAATGATCCTAGTGATTAAATTTTGTACAATCAGTGTTTATTAATTACAAACACCTTTAAAAACCGTAACTATACACACTGACCTCACCTGATGGACTTACAGGAGTCAGAATGTCAGATAACCACATTTTTTAAGAATCATTGGAGAAGCTCAGTATCAGCAGTGAAGAAGAGGCAGAGTGCTCACTATGAAATAGAGTATCGGTTGCTCATGTGCAAGTTCAAGCTGAAGTTGAAGAAAATTTTTAAAAATCAACAAGAACTAAAATACTATTCTGAAGATATTCCACCTGAATTTGAAAACTATCCTAAGAAGAGGTTTGAAGAACTGAACACCAGTGATTGAAGACCAGATGAATTGTGGGATGACATTGAAGATATTACACATGAAGACAGTAAAAGGACATTACAAAGACAGAGGTGAAAGAAAAGACCAAAATGGATGTCACATGAGATTCTGAGATATGCATCAAAATGCTGAAGAGCTAAAACAAAGGATTACTAAAGTGCAGGAGATGAACAGAAAATTTCTAAAGGAAGCCCAAGAAGACAAATCAAAGTATTACAATGATATGTGCAAACATCTGGAGTTAAAAAAAATAAAAGAAAAGAACATGTTCAGCAATGGAAAGAAATTAAAAACAAATTCAAGTCTCAAAATGCAATCCTAAAAGATGTCATGGGCATCTTCCTGAATGATACAAAAAGCATCAAATGAAGATTGAAAGAATACTAAGTCATCAAACCATAAATAATTGGATGACACAATTATTTTAAGAAGCAGCTTAAGAGCAAGAGTCAATGATAATTAAGGGAAAAGTCCAAGCTGCACTGAAGGAATTAGCAAAAATAAGATTCCAGGAATTGATGAAGTATTAATTAGTATGACTTAACAAACAGTGGTAGCACTAGATGTCCTCACCAGACTGTGAAGATTTGGAAGATGGTTATCTGGACAACAGACTGCAGGAAATATTATATTTATTACCATTCCCCCAAAAAGTGATCCAATAGAACATGAAAATTATCAAATAATACCATTCATACCACACACAAGCAAAATTATTCTGAAGATTATTGAAAAATGGCTAGAACCAGTACATTGAAAGAGAAATGCCAGAGATTCAGGCTGGATTAGAAGAAGCCATGGTACCAAGAAAATCATTGCTGATGTTGTTATGTGCTATCGAGTCACCTACAACTCGTAACAACCATATGCTCATAGCTCTGTACCCTGTCCTATCCTGAGCCATTCTCATTGTCTCCAGCACAGTTAAGCCCATTACCCCAGTTACTGTGTCAATCCATCTGACCAGGATTTTCCTCTCTTGTGCTGTCCTTCTACCTTTCCAAGGATGATGTCCTTCTCCAAGGATTGGTCCCTCCTGGCAACATGCCAAAAATATTTGCAATGGAGATTCAAAATCCTTCCCTCCATGTAGCAACATGGTTTCACCCTCTCCAGAACAAACCTGTTTATTCTCTTGGCAGTCCATGGTATGTTCAATTTTCTTCTCCAAAACCACAACTCAAAGGAATTGATGGCACCAAAGACATATTGTTGATTTCAGATGGACCTTAACTGAAAGCAGAGTGTATCAGAAGGGTGTCTACTTGTATTATATCAACTATCTAATGTCATTTATTTAACTGTGTTGATCTTAACAGATTGTGTCTAACATTGAGAAGAATGTGAATTCCAGAACACTTAATCGTGCTCATGCAAAACCTATATCGAGGCCAAGGAGCTGTTGTTTGAACAAAGCAAGAAAACACTACATAGTTTAAAACATGAAGGTTTGGGGAGTGAGTAAGGAAAGAATGGATAAATAATGAACAGCACATTGGAACAGATGTGAGGAAGAACTGTCTGAAAGGAATATATATGATTAGGCATTTATGTATGATGACAATCTGGAATAAAAGGTGGCTTGCAAATTGGACTTGGGGGGAAGTAGAGGGAGTGAGGAAAATGTTCAACAATAAATGAATAAAAATCCGGCCTTTCTGTAAACTTTCATTAAAATCACAGTAAGATATCATCAATAACCACTCAGTCTCTATGCTGAGCAAATCATTCAAGAAGTTGGACTTTATGAGGGAAAATGTAACATCCTGATGGGTGGCATCCAGATCAACAATCTGCTATACGCAGATGACACAATCTTCCTTGCTGAAAGTGAAGAGGACTTGAAGCACTGGCTGCAGAAGATCAGTCTTCAGCATAGATTGCATCTCAATATCAAGAAAACAAAAATCCTCCCTACTGAGCCAATAAGTAACATACATCATGATAGATGGACAAAAGACAGAAATCGTTAATTGTTTCATCTTACTTGGATCCACAATCAAAAACTTTGATACCAGCAGTTAGGAATGGACCTCTCCAAAGTCCTGAAGAGCAAGGATGTCAGTTTAAAGACTAATTGCCTTTTCAATTATTCCCTATGCATCTGAGAGTTGGGTCAGTAAATAAAGATGACAGATGAAGAATTAATGCCTTTGAGTTGGGGTGCTAAAGAAGAGTACTAAATAGTCTATGAATTGTCAACAAAGTCTTAGAGTACAGCCAACACACTCCTTAGAGGGAAGAATGGTAAAACTTCTTCTTACACTGTTTGGGCATGTCGCTAGGAGGAACGAGCCAGTTATAGGAAAATGGCATCATGCTTAGAAAATTAGAAGGTCAGGAAGGAAGGGAAGATCCTCAAGATGGAATGACACAGTGACATTAACAAAGGGCTCAAGTGTGGCAGCAATGACGAGTACAACACAGGAGAGAAGAGTTCAGGTCTGTAGTTCACATGGTCACTGCGAGTAGTAAGATTTGACTCAACAACACCCAATAATAACAATCATTTTACATTCTAGTAATTGAAAATCAGAGGCACCTAGCTTATGTTACAAATACAATACTAGTC
Organism: Elephantulus edwardii; assembly: GCF_000299155.1. NCBI lineage: Eukaryota > Metazoa > Chordata > Mammalia > Macroscelidea > Macroscelididae > Elephantulus > Elephantulus edwardii. The sequence goes on along the minus strand of NW_006399980.1, from coordinate 1,538,955 downwards.
TTCAATCAAATTACACATACACACAACTGTACTGAACATTCCACAATCAGAGACATCCATTGTTATAGGAAGATGTAAATGCATTTCATGCTTCTCACTTACTGCTACTAAAAGTTTCCAGAACTCTCACCCGAGGGCAGCTTAAAGGGGGAAAAAACAATCTGAAGACTCAACACTCAATCAATCTTCTCATAATCACTGTAAAACATTTTTTATGTATATAAATTGTCAGCCAAACAGCTAATGAGCTAATCCAAATGACTAAGGAAACTAGCATTATCCACTTTGTTTATTTTTCCTGCTATGTAAAGATCACAGGATGTCATTAAGTTATGCCAAGGGAAAAAAACACTCATCAAATTAAGAACATAATAGTACAATAGAACAGTTCAAAGAATGCCTTTAGGGATCACATTGTAGAAGTGCTGTATCACCTGAACCACATACACACTTCCATATACACTGGATATCACTGTCTCATTCATGGCTGTCAGAACTTACTCATGACTGACTCTCCATTGGGTTTCCCAGACACATATATGGGACTAAATTTTGCTTGTTGTAAATCACAAGCAAGGATATTGTTGATCTTTCCCTCTTGGAGTCCCTGGTGGATTAAAACTGCCACATAGGCAAGGCCTATAGGGCATTGCAATTCCCTTTGGATTACACCACCAGCACTCCTCAGGTAGCCCACTCCGGGGTAAACATTTTATAATTTACTTACATGGTTAGTTGACCTTAGACAATGAACAGGAAAAAAAACCAACAAAACCAAAACAACAAAGTATTCATTTTTTTCCCACCAGGGAATTTTTTAATACCCTTCTCTAGAAGTATCCCCCCCACCTTTTTTTTTTTTTGCACATTTCTTTTTTATTTCTTTTTTATATTCATTTTAATTAAAGTTTAAAGAGACTTGGGATTTCCATTCATTCATCATTGCACTTTTCTACCTGCCCACCCCTCCCTCCAATGCGCTCTTCTCTTTCCAAAGTAAAAGAAAAAATCCTTCATTGTTATACAATTCCTCCCTCCAAGTACACTCCACTGTGCTGCATTCATTCAGGACTCCTGTCATAACATTAATACCTAATCATATATTCCCCCGAAACGGTTCTCTCCCTCATCTGTTTCAATGCAGTATCCATTCATTATTTATCCCCTCTTCAGAAGTATCCCCTTCTGTCTCTCCAGTACTTATAGAGTAAGTGTAAATTCATGAGCATAGATAGCAAGTAAGGCCTTTAAACTTACTCTTATTGGCTCTTCTCCTCTGCTTGTGCTCCATATCATTTCCATTCACCATCATCATCATCATCACTACCACACATCCCTCACACTAACAACACAAGACAGAATCTCATTCCTCAAATCCTTATCATTAACTACTGCATTTCTATGTCATTATTCATGATGAACTTTCCACTAGTAACCCTCTTTCACCCATTCTAGTAGTCCACATTCTTTTCATTTTTTATTATATTAGCCGATTACTACTCTTCCCATTTTCCAAAAATAAATGGTACTTTTCTCTTTTCACCTCTGTGTAGGACTTTGATATGAATTAAAAGAACTTGGCATTCAGTTAGTTGACCACATTAGTTATTTAATCATATCTCTTACTTAGGAGTCTGAGTCTTTTAGGACTGAGACATTACATTATTAAACTTAGTGCATCCACAGCCTTCTCCATCTGAGTGACTGACAATTCACTCTTCAGTGCTACTTAGGCAAAAAAAAACTAGGGATCATTTTGACCTACTCTCTCTCACATCCAATTCTGGAAAATTCTGTGGTTCTCTCTTAAAATATGCCTAATATCGCGGTATGACGCACCCTCTCCATAGATAGCATTCTAGTTTGCATGGCCAGTATCTCTTTCATGAATTATTGCAATAACTTCCTAACTGATTTTCTGCTTATATGATTGTAGCCACAATATATAAAACATATATGAAAGTTATATTACAAAAAATATATGAAAATCCATTCACAAAATTTCAACAAAAATTATGCTTTTCAAATGTATTTCCAATGATATTATTATTCTCAAAACCTGAAAATGATCTTTATCTCCTTACAATTACAAATAAGGCTACACATTAACAATGTTTCTCCAAACTCTAATTCTCTAACTTCATCACGTTATTTCCCCTCTCTGTTACTCTGTTGATTTTACACTGGTATTTTTCTTAGTCCTAAGACATATGGAGGATCATCTCACTCTTTTCTCTTCCTAGAAGGTTTTTCACTCCTTTGAATACCTGAAAGGCTTTTCAAAGGAAAAAGAAGTCACTAAATCAATAATAGGGAAATATCAGTGTTCACTGTACTATTCCTTTAAATTTCTTCTATGCTTGAAAGATGTTTATACCAGAAAGACGGTTAAGTTGGAAAGATGCTTATTGTGTTTTATGGGCTTGAAAAAGATGTGTGACTTTGTGAATCATAAAAAAAAATATGGACAATATTGAGAAGAATGGAATTTCAGAACACTTAACTGTGCTCATACAAAACCTACACACAGATCAAGAAGTTGTTGTCCAAATAGAACAAGGGAATACTTCATAGTTTAAAACCAGGAAAGATGGGCAGCCTAGTTGTATCCTTTCTCTATGCCTATTCAAACTATATGCTGACAAAAATTATTCGACAAGCTAGACTTTATAAAGAAAAAAGTGGAATTAGTATTGAGAGAAAATTCATCAACAACTGGTATTATGCAAATGACACAACCTTGTTGCTAAAAGTGAGGACTTGAAGAATTTGCTGCAGAAGTACAAAGACTATATATAGGTTTCAATATGGAATACATCTCAACAGCAAAAACAAAAAAACAAAAAAACAAAAAAACCCTCATCACTAGACCAACAGCCAACACCATAATAGATGGGGAAAATACTGAAGTTGTCAAAATTTCATTTTACTTTGATTCATAATCAATATTCACTCTAGTTGTTGTTGTGAAGGGCCACTGAATCAAGTACAAGTCCCTACAAATAGTGAATCTGAAATCGATCTTAACATGTGCCATCCTCACACTTCTGACACACTAGATCCTGTTGTGGCAGTCACTATGTCAATTCTGTGCATTGAGGGACTTCCTCTCCTTCAGTGAACCTCCGCCCTTCCAAGGATCAGATCCCTTTGTAAGAAAAATCCCCTCCTAGCAAAATACCCAAAGTATGTAGGCGAAGCCTCATCATTCTGGCCTCAAAGAGTACTATAACTGTACCCTTTCCAAGACAGTAGTCAAAAACGCAGATATGTTGCACTAAGAAAATCTGTTGCTGAAGGCCTCTCCAATTGCCAGTGAGTAAGGATGTCAGTTTAAAGACTAAGGTGCACTTGATCCTGTTTCAAGCCATGGTTTTGTCAATTGCTTCCTATGCATATGAAAGTTGGGCAATGAATAAGGATGACAGAAGAAATAATGCCTTTGCATTATGGTGTCGGAGAAGAGTACAGAGTATTCCACAGAGTGGCAAAAGAACAAACAAGTATTACTTTGAGGAAGTAGAACCAGAGTGCTTAGAAAATACATCATCCTAGGAAAGGAAGAGAGCCAGAGAAAAAGGCAAACCACCAACAAGAAAGACTGATACAGTAAATATAAGAATGAACTGGAGCATGTGTGAAATTGTAAGGATGGTACGGGATATAGAGCAAGGTTCTCATCTGCTGTTCATCAGTCGTAAGGGTCACTAAGAGTCATAGATAACTTGATGGCATGTAACAAGCAACAAGAACAAAAACTATGTTTAAAATTTTCATAACAAAAGGTTGAGAGAAGAACCAAAAATAAAATCTATAGCCTACCTTCTAAAAGGACAACATATTTGGCAAGGCAGAAGGTCAGTGAAAGAGAGGAAGACCCTCAACACGCTGAAGTGACAGACACACTGTTTGCAGCAATGGGCTCAAGGATGATAGAACAGGACAGGACAGTGTTCAGAGCTATTGTTCAAATGGTCGCAATGAGTCATCCTCTACAACACCAAACAACAACCTGAAACAAGTCCAAACCCTCTTGTTCTGTTCTATTTTTCCTTTTTATCATATAGCGCATATACTAATAAATAGAGCTACTTAGTCCATATCTTTCCTTTTTATCATCTTTCTTTACTGCTGTAACATAAATTCTACAAGGAGAGAAATTGTTTTATATATATATTCACCTGACATCAGAAATAATGACAGGGATAAAAGAAGCATCATTATTTTTTTCCCCCATACTTGACCATTTTCACTTAAAACTATGACAGTTTCATAGGGTTGGTTTGGGGTTTTTTTCCCCCTCATTTTTTTTAGTTTTATACTGGTTTGAGCAATGGCTACTGCCTTGATTCACAGATGAAGACATTGAGACAAAATTCATGTGCAGATGGGAGAAAGCTGAAAAGGCTGCCAGGAGAAGATATCTCTTTATATCGTCTGACAGTCATCTCTTAAAAACATAAAGAAAACTTTATTTTGTTGTGGTGCTCAAGTATTTTACAAATTTTAGATATAACTCCCTTATTAGACATGTCATTACCAAATATTTTTTTCCTAGTCTGTGGCTTACCTTTTTAACCTGTTGGAGAAGTTTTGGGATGTGCATAGGGATTTGATTCTTAGAAGGTCTATTTGATCTATTTTATCATCTACTTTATCTTCTCTTGGTTGTAGACTTTTCAGGATGTTTGGAACACAGTTTATGTTGTGGATTAGGACTTCTAGAGTTCTTCCAAGTATTTCTTTAATGAAGATAAAGGTAAATAAACCATTTGAAAAATGCATACAGGATATGAACGGATACTTCACCAAAGAAGACATTCAGATGGCAAACAAACACATGAAGATCAAAATTCCTCGCTCTAAGAGAGATGCAAATCAAAACAATTATGAGATATCATCTCACCCAAGTAAGAATAGCAAAATTTAACAGAATAGCAAACATCAAATGCTGGCGAAGTTGTGGAGAAACTGGAACCCTTATTCACTGTTGGTGGCAGTATGAAATGGCATAACCACCATGGAAGGCAGTATGGCACTTTCTAAAAAAAGTTGCAAATAGAAATACCATTTGACACAGCAACTGCACTGTGACTTCACTGAGAATATACCGTAAAGAACACATAACTGCCACCCAAGGAGATACATGTACACCCATGTTATTGTGGCACTGTTCACAAGAGCAAAGAGATGGAAACAACCCAAGTCCTCATCAACGAACAAATGGATAGAGAAGCTCTGGTGTATTCACACAATGGAATACTATGCTGCATTGAAAACCAAGGAACTCATGGAATACTATACAAAATGGGTGACCCTGGAAGACATTATGCTGAGTGAAATATCTCAGTCACAAAAAGACAAATACTGCATAATGCCACTGTTATAAAAAAGGACTGACATAGGGATTGGGGAGAGAATGAGAAAGGTGGGATAAATAATGTATACTGCATTGGAAAAGTTGAGGGAGAGAACTGTTTAAAAGGGATATATGATAAGATATTATTGTCATTACAGGAGTCCAGAATGAAGGCAGCATAGTGGAGTGGACTTGGGGGAAGGGATTATAAAACAATGGAAGAATTTTTCTTTTACTTTTCAAAGTGAAGAGCAAATTGGGGGGAAGGGGTGGGCAGAGAGAAGGTGCAACAATGAATGAATGGAAATCCAAAATCTGTAAACTTTAATTAAAATTAATTTAAAAAACAATAAAAAATCAAGGATAATCATCAAAATTATTACTTTTGTTGCATATACATGATTAGATATCTCTGAAACTACTTTCACCTCTATTTATAATTTAAATAGATTTATAAATTTAAATTTATATATTTACATTTATCTCTTCCAGTCAGTTGGCAAAGTGGTTGTTCTCCAGATTTCTTGGCACAGCTTGGTGAGCACATCCAGGGCAGTATCTGTTAGCTGAAATATGTCAATTTGTATACCATCTATTCCTGGAGCCTTATTTTTTGCCATTTCCTTCAAAGCAGCCTGAACTTCTTTCATCACCATAGGCTCTTGCTCATATGTTGTTTCATGAAATTCTTCTGTGTCTGCCAATTCCTTTCGATACAGTGATTCAGTATATTCTTCCCATCTTCTTTTAATACTTCCTGGATCATTTAACATTCTGCCGAAAGCATCCTTGATTACAGCAACTCAAGGTTTGAATTTGTTCTTCAGTTCCTTAAGCTTAAGAAATGCTGAGCGAGTCCGGTCCTTTTGATATTCTGACTCCAACTCCTTGCACATTTCATTGTAATATTTTGCTTTGTCATCCCATGCTGCCTTTTGAAATCTTCTATTCAACTCTTTAGTATCTTGAATTCTTCCTTGTGCTTTGGCTTCTCTGTGCTGCCTCCAGTGTAATTTCCAGAGTCTCTTCTGACATCCACTTTGGTCTTCTCTTCCTCTTCTGTCTTTGCAATGACTGTATTCTTCCTGGATGATACCCTTGAGATCGTCCCACAACTCGTCTGGTCTTCGCTCATTAGTGTTCAAGGCCTCAAACCTGTTCCTGAGATGGTTCTGAAATTCAGGTGGGATAGACTCAAAGTCATATTTTGGTTGCCTTGGATTTGGTTTAATTTTCCTCAAATTCAGCTTGAACTTGGTGGCTCCTTGGAGGCAAGGATTCTGAGGCTCCATCTAACATACTTTGGACATGTTGTGAGGAGAGACCAGTCCTTGGAGAGGGACATCATGCTTGGGAGTGTGGAGGGACAGTACAGAAGGGGAAGGCCCTCTATGAGGTGGATTGATTCAGTGACTGGGATAATCGGGATGGAAGTGTCAGAGAAAGTGCGACTGGCACAGGATGGAGCAGAGTTTGGGGCTGTTGTACATAGGGTGGTAATGAGTCACAAGCGACTCAACGGCACATAACAACAACAACAACAACATTAAATTTAAATAAATATTTATAGTTCAATGTTAAAAAAATCATGTTCATTTGTTTTTCACATATCTATTCTTTTCAGGACTTGAAAAATCACAAATTATGTCAGGCAAAGCTTTAGGTTGGAGTTCCTTCCCTGAGCATGCGTATATGACTGGTGAGGATTCAGTCAACTTTTCTTTAAACAAATATCTACTAAATATCTACCATGTTCTTGGGGTATTGTTATTGGTAGAGTAGAGAAAAATCAGTGGGCCAAACAGACAAGACCCTTTCCATTTTATATTCTAATGAAATAAATGGTATGCATAATCAAAGTATTTCTTTACAGAACTTTAGTAGGTTAACTAATTCCTAGGAGTGAATAAGAGAGATACTTTTGGAAACTGTGTCCATTGTTCTTAAGCCATAAATATTTAAGTCACACCCTCTGACCTCTACATCAGAAGATAGTTATCACGTGCCTACCCTTTGCTCCAAGTCACCTAACAGTTGTTTCATCATCAAGAGGTGAGAGGACAGGAAAAGAATGGGAAGCGACTCCAACCTCACTATGCTACCGCACCCCCAAACTTAAGAATGCAGTGAGCTTGGAGGTGGAGTGGAAGGTGTTCCCCAGGCAAGAAAGGGGTGGTTCCGGCTCTCCACCCTTCCTTAACCTCTCCCTCCCACAGCCACAGAAACTGCCCAAGACAACCCCAGCCAGGCTTGCTTCACAGGCTGTTAAAAAAAATAATAAAAATTGAGTTGGAAGTTACACATCATGCAAAGGATGCTCACTTTTGCCCTATATGATTCCCTAGATGATGTGAACAGTACATGGAAAAGTTAAAAATGCCTTACTCTTTACAATTAGTGTTAAGAGAGATCCTGGTTTATAGATGTTATAGTTGGATGCTGTCAAGTGGAGTATGACTCATAGCATCATGAACAATCCTATCCTGCGCCATCCTTATCATTCATCAATCACATACTTGAGCCCATTGCTGCAGCCATTTTATCTATGCATCTTTTTTTAAGTGGTATCTTTTTTAAATGAATATTTTTATCTTTCATATACATTGTGTTCCAAGCACGCACATTCTGTTTTATACAATCTTCATTCATGTATATTGTGGACTTTTTTCCTCTTACAATCATCTTATTAATCATCACATTCATGAAAGCTTGTAAGCCAGCTACTTCATGCCTCATGCCCTGATAGCCCCCTTTCAGACAGCCAATTTCTGATTTGCCCATCCACATCAAACTAGTACTGTGAGGAAACAAGCATGTTCATTTTACTAAATAAAGAGTCCTCTATTCAACTTGGAAACATTGAGCATCTGCACCCACAAGTAAAGTCAAGTTCAGAGCAAACCATCAGGCTGTAGCAATTGCCCCTAGCTCACACCATAGATCATCTTCTCTGATTGGGCTCTGGTCAACTCATCCCCTGCCATCCGTGACTAGGTTAAAATGGCCATCGGCTACAAAACAGGAGGCCACACTTCCCCCTGTATTCCATACCTCTTGGTCGCCTCACTCAGCCCTATCATCCACAGGTCAAGTCAACAAGCCAGGGGTCCTCAGGACTCCCTGCTCCTCAAATCAATAGCCCTTCCCTGCTCATTCATACATCTATGCATGCTAGGTGAGCAGCTCTGAAGGAACATGTCCAGGCTCAGCCTGTTTCCTCCTTGTTGTATTTCTCTCCCTTCCACTCCTGTGGATATAGGTGATCTCTATGAGTGAGCATACATCACATTCAAATCTTAGAAATGAGCTTTGATGGGCACCAACTGTAGCCTGCCCCAGAAGCCAAACAGCTTATTCCAGTTTTAAAAAGACAATTTTTCCCTTTCTTTTATTCTTTTTCTTTCTTTCTTGCTTGCCCTTCTTTGGAATGTGAGTCTATTCAACCAAAGTTTATGGTGGATCCACAAATCCATTCAAATACAAACCCCCTCAGGTTACTGGGTGAGGCTCAATCTTTCCCCTCGATCAAGCCCCAATGCTCACTACCACATTCTACTTTTAACAATATTATTTCCAGGGTGTATCTTCCTTCTTATTACTTCCAATCAAATACTGGCCAAAGACGGAATTATACACTTTCTAGTTCTGCAATATCCAGTGGTAATTGATATCATACTTTCCCCCCATCTTCTTCCGCTTTCTTTTTTGTAACTTTTTTAAGGTTGGTTTTTTTTCTCTCTAAGTAATTCTCCACTTTTCAAAGCATGATGTCCTACTCAAAGGACTAGCATCTCCTAACAACAGGTGCAAACTGTATGAGACAAAGCTTCACCATCCTTGTCTCCAAGGAGCAATCTGGTTCCACCTTCTCAAAGATATACGTATTTGTACTTTTGGCAGTCCAAAGGATATTCAGCACTCTTCTCCAACATCATAACTCTAAGGCATTAGTCTTCTCCTGTCAACCTTATTCACTGTTCAGTTCTCAGATGCAGAGCAGGTTATAGGAAACAGTACTACTTTCATGATACTGCTTTGTTTTGTTGTTGTTGTTGTT
>NW_006399980.1:1528514-1529439 GCF_000299155.1 Elephantulus edwardii | reverse complement strand
GCGCTTCAGGTCCTCTTCAGTTTCAGCAAGCAGGGTTGTGTCATCCGCATTTAAAGTGCTTTTGTTAGACACATAGGGAGGAAATGCTGATGCTGTTTTGAAGAGCTTGTTTCTAAGCTTTAGTTTCAAATTGTTTTGTAACCATCCATTCTTCCTGGTGCTTAGCACAGAGGAATATATATATATAAATGTGTGTGTGTGTGTGTGTGTGTACAGACACACACACACACATATCTTTTGTTGTTATGTACCATCAAATTGCCTACAATTCATAGCAACCTTACATACAACAACCCTACGTACAACAGCCCTAAACCCTGCTCTATTCTGTGCCAATCTCATTGTCTCTGAGACACCAACCCTCATTATCCCAGTCACTGAATTAATCCACCTCATCAAGGGTATTTCTCTCCTACACTGTCCCTCTACCCTCGCAAGCATGATGTCCTTCTCAAAGGACTGGTCCCACCTTGCAACTTGTCCAAAGTATGTCAGATGAAGCTTCAGAATCCTTGACTCCAAGGAGCATCTTGGTGTCACCCTCTCTAGGATGACTTGTTTGTTCTCCTAGCAATCCATGATATATTCAATCCTCTGTTCCAGTACCACAGCTCAAAGGCATCAATTCGCCTTTTATCATTGTTTAGCTCTCTGATGCATAGCAAATAATCGCAAAGATCATAGCCTGGATCAGGTGCACCTTAGTCTCCAGACTGACATTTTTGCTCTTCAGTGCTTTGAAGATGTCTCTGACAGCAGACTTTACCAATGCAATTCATCTTTTTATTTCTTGGCTGCTGGTGGCAAGATTATTGATTGTGGAGCCTAGCAAACTAAAGGTGTGAACAATCTCAATCTCTTCACCATCTATCATGATGCTGCCAATCAGCCCATTGGTGAGAATCTTTGTTTTCCTGATGTTGAG
>NW_006399980.1:1526495-1527439 GCF_000299155.1 Elephantulus edwardii | reverse complement strand
GGCAGGAGAAAGATGAGCAGTCTCCGCCCATGCGATGCACTGACTCTGAAAACCCACTGCAGGGTCAGCTATGGGTCAGTTCGGCCTCAAGATGCACTGGAGTTAAATGTGAATTGGCACTAAGAGGTATCTAAGTCTGTTATTAATAAAATAAACATAGGTATAAGTGAAACACTCAGAGTTAAGTCTTGCTGCCTAAATTCTTTCTTCTTGGTAATCCCAAAACAGTAGCCATAACTCTGGATTCCTAATGGTTGGTCCAGAGAGGTGGTGGTTGTTGGTGTATTGTTATGTGCCATCGAGTACAACTCATAGCGACATTGTGAACAAAAGATGTGAACCCTGTTCTATTCTGAACCATCCTCACACTTCCTGACACACAAGAGCCTACTGTGCCAGTCACTGTATCAATCCACCTGGTTGAGGGTCTTCCTGTCTTTAGCTGACACTCCATCCTTCCCAGCACCAAAGAAGGATGCCTCCTAGCAACATACTCAAAGTATATGAGGCAAAGCCTCATCATTCTTGCCTCCAAAAAGCACTCTGGCTGCACCCTCTCCAAGACATATCTGTTCATTCTCTTGGCCATCCAAGGGATGTTCAGCACTCTTCTCCAACACCACAGCTCAAAATCCAGAGAGGTAAGCACCCACAATGAGCATAAAAAAACACCCTCAGAAAGTAATACTTTCATCTGTATACTCTGAGCATACCTACCACCATTCTTCATTTCCCCCAGAGTCACAAAATTGTTTTGGGAACATATAAAAACGATTCTTGGTCATCTTTTTTTCCCCTCCCTTGGGCTGAAAAGCAAAGCGGAATTAACACATGCTTTGCTCCAAACAGGATGTTCATTCTCAGCTCAATGGAATTAAAGCTCTACCATACCATAATATTTGTCAATCTAACCCAAACAGTGTGGAAACTACAGAACAGTGTCA
>NW_006399980.1:1516291-1525340 GCF_000299155.1 Elephantulus edwardii | reverse complement strand
GGATAGAGCAGGGTTTAGGGCTGTTGTGCATAGGGTCGCTATGAGTCGGAAACGACTCGACGGCACATAACAACAACAACAACCCAAACAGTACAACTCATTAGCTGAAATCTAAGCCAGTTTATGTATAAATCTTAAAAGAATGACTCTTAAAAAAATAAAAAAAAAGAATGACTCTTGGGAAGTGTGATACTTGAGAAACAGTAACGAGTCATGCATGTTCAATTTCCTCTTCTACGCCAAGTTCTTTGCAATCACTTGCTATGCATCAGACAGCTGGACAATGACTAAGGATGATAGAAGAGAAACTGATGCCTTTGAGTTGTGGTTTGAGAGAAGAGCACTAAATATAACAAGCGCTGCTAAGAGTTCAAACAGGTCCTTCCTGGAAAGGGTGAAACTAGGCTTCTCCTTGGAGCAAGGATTTTGAAGTTCTATCTCACATACTTTTGGACATGTTGCCAAGAGGGACCAGTCCTTGGAGAGATACATTATGCTTAGAAGGGTGGAGGGACAGTACAGAAGATGGCCCTGGATGAGATGGATTGATTCAGTGACTGGGATATGGGGGTAGATGTGTCAGAGATGATGAGATTGGCTCAAGATAGAGCAAGATTCAGAGCTGTTGTACATAGGGTCTCTATGAGTTGCAGGCAACTTGATAACACATAACAACAACTCTCCCTTCTAACTAACACAATGGCCCTGGGCATGGCAGAGATTATGAGGATGGAAGAGGGTAAGGAAAGGTTCAGATCAGTTGTTCATAAGGTTGTTATGAGTTTTAGTCGACTTGATGGCACCTAACAACAACACAATTGGAGAAGAGTACTGAAAATACAATGGACTGTCAAAAAACCCAGCAGAAACATCTTGGAGAAGGTGCAGCCAGAGGGACTCTTGGAGGTAAGGAGCATGAAGCTTCATCTGGCATACTTCTGGCATGTTGCTAGGAAAGGCTATTTCTTGGAGAAGGACAAGATGCTTAGAAAGGTTAGGGTATGGTAAAGAAGAAGACCCTCAACCAGGCTTATTGAGACAGTGATTACAGCAATGGGCTCAAGTATGTCAGAGATTATATGGTTAGAAAAGGATAAGACAGGATTCAGCTCTGTTGTTGATAGGGTTGTTATGAGTTGCATTCAATTCGTCGGCACCTAATGACATAACATTCTAAATGTTTACTTGTGTCAAATGTAACATGTCCAGTGACAATGCAAAGGCTTTTGACTGTGTGGATCACAACAAGCTGTGGCTGACTCTGAGAAGAATGGGAATCCCAGAACATTTGATTGTGCTAATACGAAACTTATACTTGGACCAAGAGGCAGTTGTCAGAACAGAGCAAGGAGACACTGGATGGTTCAAAATCAAGAAGGGGGTTCGTCAGGGATGTATTCTGTCTCCATACCTTTTCAATATGTATGCAGAACAGATCATCCGAGACGCTGGGCTATATGAAGAGGAATGTGGCATCAGGATTGGTGGAAGAATCATCAACAACCTGCGTTATGCAGATGACACAACCCTGCTTGCTGAAACTAAGGAGGACCTGAAGCGCTTGCTGCAGAAGATCAAGGACTACAGCCTCCTATATGGATTGAAGCTCAACGTCAAGAAAACAAAGATTCTAACCACTGGGCCAACTGGCAGCATCAGCATGGATGGTGAAGAGATTGAGATAGTTAACAGTTTTAATTTACTTGGCTCCACAGTCAACACTCTTGGTAACAGCAGCCAGGAAACCAGGAGATGAATTGCATTGGGAAAGCTGGCTGTGAGGGACCTCTCAAGAGTACTGAAGAGCAATGACGTCAGGCTGGAGACTCAGGTGCGCCTGATCTGGGCTATAGTCTTCACAATTATGTGCTATGCATCAGAGAGTTGGACAGTGAATAGGGTTGATAGAAAGAGGATTGATGCCTTTGAGCTGTGGTGCTGGAGACGAGTGTTGAATATACCATGGACTGATAGGAGAACAAACAGGTTTGTCCCGGAGAGGGTGAAGCCAGAGTGTTCCCTGGAGTCAAGGACTCTGAAGCTTCATCTGACATATTTTTGGCATGTTGCAAGGAGGGACTGGTCCTTGGAGAGGGACATCACGTTTGGCAGAGTGGAGGGGAGGCAAAGGAGAGGAAGACCTTTGATGAGATGGATCTATCCTGTGACTGGAGCGGTGGGAATAAGTGCGTTTGAGATGGCTAGGTTGGCACAGGATAGAACAGCCTCTTGTACATAGGGTCGCTATGAGTCGCAAGCGACTCGATGGCACATAACAACAACTACAAGAAGTAGCAGATGCTTGATTCTGTTCTCAAAACCTGCTCCTTCAATAATCTTCTAAGTTATTTATTTAAAATACCATCCTTTAATTTGCATAGGCTTGAAATTTTAGAATCAATTTTAATTCTTCTCTTTCTCTCATATCCACATCTTATATAGGGACTAAATTTGTTGACTTTACTTCCAGAAAGAGATCAGTTCTCCTGAACACTACCATACTTTCCCAAATACTATTATCTCTGCCTAGATTACTACAGAAACTTTTAAACTATCCCCCAGTTATACATTTAGTGCCCTTTAGTCAATTGTCAGTACAGAAGCCACAGTGACCCCTTAAATTATAAATGAGATCGTACAAATTTGTACTCAAACACTTTTGTTCCATTCTACATTTTTGCTTCAGAATAAAATCCAAAGATCACCTAATTACCTACAGCATTCTAAATAAGCTTCTGACATTTCTGTGCCCAACTCCTGGCTATTGGTATCAAGACTGTTGATTGTGGAGCCAAGCAAGCTGAAGTTGTTAACTATTTCAATCTTTTTACCATCTATCATGATGCTGCCAATCGACCCAGTGGTGAAAATCTTTGTTTTCTTGATGTTGAGCTGCAGTGCATATTGAAGGCTACAGTTCTTGACCTTCTTCAGCAAATACCTCAGGTCCTCCTCAGTTTCAGCAAGCAAGGTTGTGTCATCTGCATAATATTAGTTGTTGATGAGTCTTCCTCCAATCTTAATGCCACATTCCTCCTCACAGAGCCCAGACTTCTGGATGATCTATTCCACATCTAGATTTAAAAGGTATGGAGATAGCATTGTTGGTCTACATCTTTCCTGATCTTGAACCATCCGGTGTTTCCTTGCTCTGTTCTGGTGACTGTCTCCTGGTCCAAGTATTGTTGTTATTGTTAAGTGCCATCAGATCGTAGACAATTCATAGCAACCTTATGAACAAAAGACCTGAACACCTGTGTATAACTTTTGTTTCTCCAAGTTCATAGAGTTTCCAGAGGCAAGCTATTTTGGAAGTGGATGCCAATCCTGCTTCCAAGCTTATTTTAATTGGGGAGCTCCACCAAACACTGTCCACCATGGGTAACTGTTCATGCATCTGACATATCAGTGTCACAGTGTTTAGCATCACCGCAACCATGAGTTACCTCTGTATACCAAATGTACAGACCAGTGCTATATCACTTAGAAGAATGTTTGACCCAAAACAATTAAAACCAGGCCTGAGGGACACAGACTAAAAATCCACCTGTGGCTTGTTAGTAAAACTTTCTATCCACCAGGCCAACAGAGGTCTCTTGTTGTTGTTGTTGTTGTTGTTGTTGTTGTTGTTGTTGTTAAATGCCATCGAGTAGCAGACGACTCATAGAAACCCTATGAACAAAAGACCTGAACACTTTATAACTTTCATCGTTTATCCAAGTTAATAGAGTTTCTGAGGTTTCGCATAAACATAATCAAGTGAACTGGGATTCCCATTCTTCTCAGAAATAGACACAGTTTGTTGTGATCCACACATTCAAATCCATTTTACATAATCAACACAAACACAGATAAGATATTCCCCTGGTACTCTCTGCTTTCAGCTATGACCCATCTAACATTGGCTATAATATCCCTAGTACCACAGCTTCTAAACTCAGCCTGCACATCTGAAAGTTCTCTGTTGATTTCTCTTCTTTGCTTTATTTTTCTCTAATGGCCACATAATTCTTATTTGACTCAGAATATAGTTTGTTCAGTGTCTGTTATACGACTGGTACTCAACAAATATTTTTTGGGGGAGGGAGGGGAAATGAATGTCAGATACTATTTTATACTGCACTGTGCTACAGCCAGTGGCAGATAATAGTTTAAGCATGAAGAAAACTTCAGATTTGATAATCTGAAATAACTTTTAATTAATTTTTCTAAAGCTGGAGAAATGGCTGCAGTACCAGGGGGATTCTGGCCCAGGACAGGGTTCAGGTTAGCTACTCACAGAGTTACTCTGAGTCATACTCACCTTGATGGCACCTAACAATAGCAACAGAGAAATGGTCACTCTTATTTAATAGTAGAACACTCGGCCTCAACTTAATATGCACTTTCTCAATGTCCCTCTTACTACTATTTTAAGTGACAAACATATTTTGTCATTCTTCATAAACAGTGAGCCTATGGCCGTCCTGTGTGGTTAGAAGGCATGTGTATAATCTATCTTTTGGGCATTATTTTTATGTTAACTGTCTTTATTGGCTTGTTTTTAAAAGACTCCAAGAACTCTATCACTATCATCACTACCTGATTGTCTTAGTCAAATTAGGATTCTTATTTTTATATTATTCAACAACATTTTCACTATTCTCTAAGTAATGTCATAAAGAGCTAGGCTGAGCATATCAGTCTTCTGATTATATCATCTACTTCCTAAAACATAATGTCCCAATACCTGAGTATGATGTGTATGGCCATTATCAGACCTTGCCAATCATTCTGCAATACTCTGAACTTTTCTTTCTTCTCTGAGTCAATTCTGCAGAATTTTACTGCACAACTTTGCATGATGCATCCTTTGACTCAACAGTACACTTTCTCCTTAAACTTGGAACTCAACACAGATATTTTCTCCATCTAAGGATACTTCCCTGAGGCCCTCAAATAAAATTTCTATGTCTCTCTTCAGTCTTATGAATGCAAAAGCTTAAGAATGACCATAATTTATTCCACTTTAGTATTTGGTTTTATATAATATTTGTTGTTGTTGTGTACCGACCAGTCTGAACCGATCCATAGCTGACCCTGCACTAGGTTTTCAGAGGCACTTATTTACATGGGAAAAGATTGCCCATCTTTCTCTTTTGATGCAACTGGTAGATTTGAAGCTTCAGGCTGACAGTGCAAGTCTTTACCACTAAGCCCTTAAGCTCCCTATGTGATCCGTGTGCATTGAAATACACAAATCTTAGGTATTCTTGTCTCTAAGTGTCCCCTGCAGTTATTTGATCTATATGGCCAGTCTCGCCTGTATATTGATTGGATCTGGCTAGAAAAATCAGAATCCTCACCAGTCAGAGAAGAGGAAAGAGATCTTCTCAGTCCTGGTCAACAAATAGGTCTTTCTTGGAGAGGGTGATACCAAATCTCTCTTTGAAGGCTAGTATTTTGAAGCTCTGCCTCACTTGCTTTGAGCATGTGGCCAGGAAGGATCAGTTCTTGGAGAGGGACATCATGCTTGGAAGGGTGGGTGGACAGCACAGGGGAAGAAGACCTCAGATGAGATGGATTGATACAGTAACTGGGGCAGTGGAGGTTGGTGTGTCAGATTTAGTGAGATTGGCTCAGGACAGGGAAGTGTTCAAAGCTGCTATACAGGTTTCTATTGCAGGCGACTCAATGGCACATAACAACAATAACATACTATGACATGTTTGGAAGCAGTAGTGGCATCTACTTCCTAAATAACATGCCTTTTGAAACTCTATGAACTTTGATAAATGTTGATAGTTGTAGAGGGGCTTCAGGCAATTTGTTTACAGGGTGGCTTTGAGTCATGCTTGACTCGAAGGCCATCAAAAGCAACAACAACATAACCTCTATTACTTGCACTGAGTATCATATTTAATGTTAATATTTTCTCCATAGCCCAAATTTCCCCACCTATCTACTTCCTTAGTAAAGAGAGAGCTCACTTGTAAACAAGGAATAGATCTTATTCATCTCTGTAAATGACTTGCACGGCGTCCTGAAAAAGTTCATTAAATGCACATTTGTAAAGAGGTTGTGCAGAACAGAGGCATTTGTAAAATTGCAAAGGGAGAAGACAGGGGAGAGAGAAAGATAAAGAATGTGTTTGTACACGTCTCTATTGGAGAAATAAAATAATGAGTTACAAGAGCACATACTCCAATAAGCATTCAGTTTCAAATTTTAAAAATGTTTTTAAATGAAAGTATGCCTTTGCTGATACTCGATAGAATATGTGATACTTTTGTGCCTCATCTTACCTATTTAAAACTTATTAAGTGTTGAAATTTTATCTTTCAGGATTTTCTGAAGTCTTGTTATTAGCTGAAGTCTGTTAGCTTTTGGGCCAGATACCCTCAAAAATAAATGAGGGCATCACCAAAAAAAGAAAGAAAAAAGAAAGAAAGAAAGAAAAAGAACAGGAAAAAGGAGTAATTACTCTTGTTTTAAATCTCCTAATTGAAAGCCCTTTGAGAAGCAAGTGAACTCATGCCAGTTCTTTTAACCTGTTTGTGATTAAATACTCAAAACCATTAATCTCTATTGAGGTGAGTGGTCAAAGATCTCTTCAGATGGTCTCCACCTGAGTGTGAATGTAGAGAAAAAATTGGTACAAGAGCCAATTAGTTCCAATAAAAAGCAAATCAACCCAAGCCATAAAGCTTCAAAACCAGGAAAACAAACAAATAGAAAAATAAAACAAAAACTAACGATTCTACTTGTTCCCTATTGCCATCCCACAGTTAACATGTTCCTTGTACCTCAGAATTGTCTTATTTTTGCCTCAATTTGCAACATTTAAGGATGCTTTGGGTAGAATATGAAATGATCCAGGAAGAATTAAGGAAGATGGAAAGAGTATACAGAGTCATTGTACCAAAAAGAACTGGCGGACACAGAAGAATTTCATTAAACAACATATCAGCAAGAACCTATGGTGATGAAGGAAGAAGTTCAAGCTGCTTTGAAAGAATTGGCAAAAAACAAAGCCCCAAGAATTGACGGTATATCAATTGATATATTTCAACTAACTGATGCTGCCCTGAATGTACTCACCAAGTTGTGCCAAGAAATCTGGAGGAAAACCACCTGGTTAACTGACTGAAAGAGATATATATATTTGTTCCCATTCCAAAGAAAGGTGATCCAACAAAACGTAGAAATTATTGAACAATATCATTAATAACACATGCAAGCAAGGTTCTGCTGAAGATTATCCAAAAACGACTGGAACAGCACATCAAAAGAGAACTACCAGAAGTGCAGACTGGGTTTAGAAGAGGTCAAGGTACTAGGGATATAACAGCTAATGTTAGATGGATCTTGGCTGAAAGCAGGGAATACCAGAGGAATGTTTATCTGTGTTTCATTGACTACGAAAAGGCACTTGACTCTGTGGACCACAACAAACTGTGGCTAACTCTGAGAAGAAAAGGAATCCTTGATAGTGCTTATGTGAAACCTATACTTGAACCAGGAGGCAGTCGTCAGAACAGAGCAAGGAAACACTGTACAGTTCAGAATTGGGAAGGGTGTTTGCCAGGGATGTGTCCTGTCTCCATACCTTTTCAATCTATATGCAAAACAGATTATCCAGGAGGCTGGGCTCTATGATGAGAAACGTGACATGAGGATTGGCGGAAGACTCATTAACAATCTGTGTTAGCAGATGACACAACCTTATTTGCTGAAATTGAGGAGGACCTGACGTGCTTGCTGCAAAAGGTCAAGAACTGCAGCCTTCAACATGGATTGAAGCTCAACATCAAGAAAACAAATATTCTCACCACTGGGCCGATTAGCAGAATCATGAGGGATGGTGAAGAGATTGAGATTGTAAACAGCTTTAGTTTGCTTGGCTCCACAATCAACACTCTTGACACCAGCAGCTAGAAAATTAAAAGAATTGCATTGGGAAAGCCTGCTGTCAGAGACCTCTCCAAAGTACTGAAGAGCAATAATGTCAGTCTGGAGACTATGATGCACCTGATACAGGCCATGGTCTTTACAATTATTTGCTATGCATAAGAGCTGGACAATGACTAGGGATGACAGAAGAAGAATTGATGCCTTTGTGCTATGGTGCTGGAGAAAAGTATTGAATATACTATGGACTGCTAAGAGAACAAACAGGTTAGTCCTGAAGAGGATGACACCAAGATGCTCCTTGGATGCAAGGATTCTGGAGCTTCGTCTGACATACTTTGGACATGTTGCAAGGAGAGACCAGTCCTTGGAGAGGGGTGTCATGCTTGGAAAAGTGGAGGAACAGTGCAAGAGAGGAAGACCCTCGATGAGACGGATTGATTCAATGACTGGGGTAATGAGGGTAGATGTGTCAGAGCCAGTAAGATTGGCACAGGATAGAGCAGGGATTAGGTTTGTTTTGCATGGGTTGCTAAGAGTTACAGGTGATTTGAAGGTACAAAACAACAACAACAATAATAGTTCCATGATAAAAATGTTACCAAATACATGTGGTCTGTAGGGAGTTGTGCTGCTAATTCAAAGACAATCTCTCTCTTGCAGTTTGAATTCACCTGCATCTGTGAGGGAGAAAAATAGGCAAGGTCCAAGCATATCTCAGGCCACCAATGAGTGTTCCTCCAGTACTGATGCCATGTTCTTTCCCATGTAATCCAGCTTTTCAGACTATTTGTTTAGCATTCCCACTGGATACATAAGGTAAAAGGAAACATCCTTGACACATAGCTTTCCTGACTTTGAATCATGCACTTCTTGTCCTTTTCAAACACATAATTCAACTGTAAAGTATAAGTTTTGACATATTAAACCATAATCAAGATTGTGCCCAGAAAATGTTCCTGTCCTTTTGTTATTTGTACATCTATGACTTCTAAGCATCTGTAACAACTCTATGCTGTAACTGAAACTCAGTTTGCAGTACATAGAATTTATGCAGACTCACAGAATATCCACTCTTGTCTCCAACGACCTGAAAAAGTGAGGAAAAATGGAGTTGCTTTCATAGTTTAAAAAGCCATTGCTAGATCTATCTTGAAGT